>NC_137462.1:208686463-208897551 GCF_964235325.1 Thermobia domestica | reverse complement strand
AGCAAGATTTGAAGTGACGTACTTCGACTATAGTTATATCTTAAAGTAGGAATAGTACTACTCTACGAATGCATGTAAAGGATTAACAAATGTAAATAAATGAGACGGGAAATGTATGTCGTAAGCACTGCGCATTTCTAGCATAAAGACTATATGATGATTGTCAGAAAGCCTAATAGACAATGGACAAAAACGCTAAACACAAACAAGTATTATCACTTACGTCATCACAAACTCCCACTTGATTCACTATTAAACATTAACTGTCTTAGTTCCACCAAGTTCTCCATAAACATTTTGGAACATCTTTGAGAAGCACAGTAGGACCATTGTTGTGTGTAATACTGATCACATCAATACTGCGAATATCAATAGGGATGTCGGGGAACTACATAGTAGCAAAGGAGGTCATGCATAATAGTAAAGCAGAGACGAATATGACTAATCACTATGACTATGGAAAGTTCTAAATCTTTTAAAAGTACTTTTGTAAGAAGGGCAAATTAACATACATAGTATATTTCTCGTCGAGACGGAAATTTATCAACCTCTTACAGATTAACAATAGCCAGCTGGCTTCCGAGGATAAAAAATATAGTAACTTGTAATGACTCGAATTACAAGTTTTAAATACGTCATGAAGACAAAGATGTTCCGAATTGGAAAAAAAAAAAAAAAATACAGTATATTCTAATTTTGTAAGTAGGTGCATAGTCACCTGCGTTCCTTTTCATACAAAAATGATCAGAATCCTGATTTTGCAGAGTTTAGCATATATTCACCGATGTTTTCACACCGATCAAATATAAACTACACACCTTTTGATTTTATAGAGTTAAGTACATATTTACCAGTGTTTTTCATACATATCAAAACTACAATAAGTAAGACATTATGGGGTCATTCCATGTCAAAGCACCTAGAGCACTGTGCTTCAATGTCTCACATTCTCTTCAAAATTTTGTCATACATAAATACCAATGAAATTATGCTAAATTATTTTTTTTTTTCCGATTTTTTGGATGAGAAATGGGCCGGGAAGAAATTTTTGAAAAATGTGAAATTTGCTTCAATTTCACTTTTTGGCATTCAGCATCATGAATCCAAATTATCATAACTTCCTTGTTTTTGAAGTTATTGAGCTATTTTAGGTGTCAAAAATGAAAGCTTAATTTTTGCTCTTTCAGTAGATCTTAAGTAACCTTACAAAAGGCTACACTGTCAAACATTTATGGGCATACAAACAAATTTTAGGGCTTTTTACACATTGTGCCATTGCTCAAAAGTTACAACTATGAAGCTTTTGAAACTTTTTTTTTTTTTTTTGTACATTAACCTTAACACGTACATGGTATGGTTAAAAAAATAAGATGGTGTTTTTTGTATTTTTGTAATTATTATTTTTTATGTACGGAATATACAGTTTTAAGTTTTGTTACAAATTGTGCCATTGCTCGTAAGTTACAACTATGAAACTTTTGAAACTTTTTTAGTAGAATCATCTTAGCACGTACGTGATATTGTTAGAAAATAAAAAGGGTGTTTTTGGTATTTTTGTAATTATATTTTTTTGGTATTTTACATGTACGGAAATATACAGTTTTAAGTTTTGTTACAAATTGTGTCATTGCTCGTAAATTACAATTGTGAAACTCTTGAAACCTTTTTTTATACGATCATCTTAGCACATACATGATATGGTTAAAAAATTAAAAAGGATGCTTTTAGTATTTTTGTAATTATTATTTTTGTACGTGAGTGCAATTCATGAATCGCTCTGGGCCTTCTATATTCAACTGGCCGGAAAATGAAGACTTTTGTCGGATACCTTTTGAAAATATCATCTTGGAAGTTCCTATTCCATCTCTTACAAGCCAATCAGCCCGGACTTACGAAACTGAAAGCAAAATTAAAAGAAGATATCATATCATCAATGAAAAGAATGAGCTGTGAAATATAGGACACAACATTTTGTACGTAAATCTATGTAATTTTAAGAAGTAATACTGGTATGTATGTTTATTGTTTTCATCTATGTACATTAGTCTATTATTTCTTATTTCTTTGATAGGGTTTGTAATAATCACTCAACCCCTTACATTGCTAGGCCTATATTTTCCATTCACAAAACCGCAAGATTATTACAAAAAGGGTATCCCTTTTTGTTATTTAATCATACCTAGTAAATGCAAACTAATCCTATAAAGAGTTACAAAAGTTTGATAGTTATAAGCCATGGTACAATTGTTTTAAAAAAAAAAAAAAGTTGAAAGTCAAGTTAAAGTACAAGATGATTATTTGAAAAAGTTTTAAAGTGTGATAGTTGTCACTTCAGAGTAAGGATAGCCAAAATTTTCCGGAATCGGAAATTTCACTTTCCGGAATTTTTCCGAATCCAGAATTTTTTTCGATTTTACCTTCCGGAATCCGGGAAGTAAAAATTACGAAATTGGCCATCACTACTTCAAAGGAAAGGCAAAATCTGTTGACAACAGTAAAACTGTATATTTCTGTACATTTAAAACACATAATAATAATAATAATAATAATAATAATAATAATAATAATAATAATAATAATAATAATAATAATAATAATAATTAGTTGCAAAAATACCAAAAGCACCTTTTTTTATTTTTTAACCATATCATGTATGTGATAAAATGATTCTATAAAAAGAAGCTTCAAAAGTGTCATAGTGGTAACTTATGGGCAATGACACAATTTGTAACAAAACTTAAAACTGTATATTTTCGTACATGTAAAATAAAAAAATACAAAAATACAAAAAGCACCCTGTTTGTTTTTAATCATATCATTTATGTGCTAAGATAATTCTATTTAAAAAGTTTCAGAAGTTTCATTGTTGTAACTTACAAGCAATGACAAAATTTGTAACAAAACTTAAAACTGTATATTCCGTACATAAAAAATAATAATTACAAAAATACAAAAAACACCTTTTTTATTTTTTAACCATACCATGTACGTGTTAAGGTGAATGTACAAAAAAAAGTTTCAAAGTTGTAACTTTTGAGCAATGGCATAATTTGTAAAAAACCCTAAAATTTGTTTGTATGCCCATTAAGGTTTGACAGTGTAGCCTTTTGCAAGGTTACTTAAGATCTACTGAAAGAGCAAAAATTAAGCTTTTATTTGACACCTGGATGAGCCCAATAACTTCAAAATAAGGAAGTTGTGGTAATTTAGATCCATGATGCTGAATGCCAAAAAGTGAAATTGAAGGAAAATTTACATTTTTCAAAAAAAATCTCCCCGGCCCATTTCTTATCCAAAAAATCGAAAAAAAAATAATTTAGCATGATTTCATTGGTATTTATGTATGACAAAATTTTGAAGAGAATCTGAGACAAAGCACGGTCATGTTTTAAAATTAGGTGATTTGACATAGAATGACCCTATGATTTTGTAGAGTTAATGAATACTCACTAGTGTTCTTTTTCATTTATTATTTACTAGATAATTTTATATATTTTCACTTTTGTAAGGAAGTAATAAATATCTTGTTCCGTCTCACATTTAATCTTGTTTTATTTCTGCAATAAAATGTTATACCTCACTATTCCTGCAATATAATAGTAATTACCCACATCTGGAATATCTGTTGAGGCTTCCGATTTTACAATTATTGATTTTCTCTGAAGTAACCCACATGCTTCATATTGTTACACTAAGTTATCAATACATCAGGAATACAGTTTCACGCGATAAAGATTGCTAACAGTCACATTTACGAACTGCAGCAAATCTTGAAATTTTTTATTCGTGTTTTCTCATAAGTGCATAACATTCTCTTACCCCAAGGGGTTGAATTAGTCTTGTATATTACTCACAGAAGATACGGTTGACCGATTTATAATCACTGTTCCATTAATGATACTTATTTATTCCACTTTTCCAAATAACCAGTATATGGATTTTCCTGGGTTCCTTTAGAAAGAGACGATTTAATCGGTGTACCACTTTGCGTCGTAGCATAATTCAAACCTTCCTTCTTTTTGTGAATAGCTAGATTAAGTATTATTGATGATGAGGTATTACTTATTTTTAAGGCTGCACCACTATTTATATAAAACAGAGTTCCTTCGTGGCTAAGCGGTTAGCGTACGAGTCTTTGGCATGGGAGACCAGGGTTTAATTCCACGTTACTCAGTAGGTCCCGTCTCATATAGCCTCGCTGCTGAAAGGGACGTTAAACTAAAAATCAACTCAACTCGTATAAAACAATTTTACGTTGATAACTGTCATACATAATTTTAATTTCTGCGCCTACTTGCAGGGCGCAATTTACGAGCTACTTCATGCACTCATTGTTCGTCGCACCAACGCTAGATATCGACTAAATCTTGCTTCTACAGCCTGTCCTGTGTGCTTTTCCCCAAGGGAAATTCCCGATTTCACTGACAATGCCAACTGAATAACTACATCACTGATGTAATTGTTAAATTTAGCTATGATTTCACCAGTTTAGAGGCATTGTTGAAGTTCTTTCTTTATTACCAAACTAGGAGAAGTGTCAGAGTCCAGCACAATGTTGAACAAAGCCAACAGCTCTATCAAACGTATATGTATGCACACTTAAAGAGAGCAAATTTGCAGGATTTTTTTTAAATATCAGGGATCATCAAAAGGTTTTAAAATAAGTTTATCACATCCACGGGTTATACCATTTAAATTCCTCCACCAAATTTGCATTCTCAACCAACGCTTTCGTATTTCTGTATGATGCTTGTACGCTCCTAAGCCACGGAGAACTCCAATTTTCACGTATGACTGTTGTTTCGTTTCACTGATCCTCATCGTGGAACACAGTCGGAAGCGCATTGCCGTTTGTGTGGGCTAATTCCTCACAGTACTCTTCGTAGGATTTTTTAAAGGAAAGGGCCACTAAAAATATCAAGGAGGGTATTCGCGTTTGGCACATCTTGAAAAATGAACAAATAGCTTGACGCTACACACACACACGTTGTATATATATCGACTGATTATTAGTTCAGTATTAGGGATGTTCTGGACTTGAATTCCGGTCACCATTCTGATTTAAAGTTTGCTAGGTTTTCCAGATACTAAAGTAGTGATGGAATTCAATAACATATAAATTAGTTTTTTTTCTTTTTTCAAATGGAAAATTTAAAATGATCGTTATATTTACTTTATTTAAACGAAATGCAAAAATTTTCAGGTTTTATTTATTTAAAAAAAAATCAGCATATAGTTTTATAACTAACACACCCAACGCTCATTATAGTAAACTGTTTTTCCTAGTAGTCGATTCAAACGTTTATACTTTAGGTATCCGTTATTGCTGCTGGATTTCATTAAAAAAAAATAGTTTCGAATATTCGATAGCACAAAGTAGTTATCACTCAGTACTAGTTTTCTTTTCCAATATTTCAGTTCGTAACAACATAACCACTACTGATAAGGGACAGTCACTGGGAAGGAGGAAAAATTCTCGAGTAGGAAGCCAGCTCCCAGGCCCTCTATAGCTCCACCACTGATTCCTTAGTACTCTTGCACACAGTTCGGCGGCTACAGAAGAGCTGCCATGAGTTAAATATACAAAGTATCAAGAAAAATAGAAGCTCAACTTAAGCATAAGGAAATATTAATCAACAAGGAGTATTTAAAGAAAGAAAAAAATCTTACCCTTGACAATATATCTAAAATATCTCCAGCTATAGCGAGGCCATCAATACCAACGCCATTTGCTGCAAATTCTAGCACATGAGTCACATTGAAAAATAATGCCAAGAACTCTAGGATCAAACTGATTAGGAAGAGTCTCGTTACAGGATGACGCTGACGTAAAGCAGCATATATTTGCATTGGCACTAGTATCAAATACAATCCAAAGAACACTAAGTATAACTCAACTGTGTCCTAGAAAAACAAAGGAAAATTATTAATGAAAAATAAATTTAAAAAAAGAAAAAAAAAGTGAGTTTCATTTCATAGTTGTGAGACTACAGTACACTTCCAAATTATGCAAACTTAATATTGAAACAGAATAATAACTTCAGGCTCCAGAAATTTCCTACCACTTCCGGTTTGAATAGAGGTTTAATGGAGGAGATGAACCTCTTCTTGCGTGGATTAAAATACGCTTCTCGATATCACTTACTGTTCTTGTTCTATGGAAATAGACATTGAAATCAGAAGTACTACTAAACTTCTACCATTTTCAGCTTTATTAGTTACAGGTGTAGATAGTATATTTTTTTAACACGCTTAATCGACCCCCCCCCCCCTTCAAAAAAATATACCTGTATCTATCAATTACCGTAATGGTTGTGCAGCTATCAACATTGCAACCGGAAGCACTAGTAACTGTTTAGCACTTCTAGTTTTTGTAAAGTGACAGGTTGAGATGGTATTCTTTCTGGACATTGAATCGATTCTATAAAGCTTCTTGTCACTATATATTATTGGCTTTCGTTCTACTACAATCAATATTAAAACCAGAAATAGTTGATTTTTACTACTTCTGGTTTCATGGAGGAGATGCAACCTATTCATGGGACGCTAAATCTATTTTAAAAACCGCTCCTCGATATCTTTTACCGTTTTTGCTTTATCCGGTAAAATCAATATTGAAACCGGTAGGACTAGTAAACTTCTAACACTTTCAGTTCTGGTAGTGTCACGAGTGATTATAGTATGTTTCCTTGAGACGCTAAGTCGATTAAAAAACCGCCTGTCGTTATCTATTACCGTTTTTGTTCTATGTTGATTCATGTTGAAACCGGAAACGGTTGATTTCTGTCACTTTTGGTTTGAATAGACTGTTAACGAAGGAGATGGAGCCTGTTTTTAAACGCTGAATCGATCGCAAAAAATAGTTTCTCTGTATTTTTCACCGTTTTTGACGATATGTCGATAGACATAGCCATACTACAAGGCTTTCGACACTTATATATAGCATAGTTTGGAAGTCTAAAACGAGTTAACCTTGTATATGCAAAGGTCTACTTGATAAAAGCTATTTTGTGACAAAAACTACTCTAATGAAAGAATCAAGTGAGCTATTTTATATTGCTAGAATGGGTATTTACTTTGACTCCCTACTTGATTTCCTCTAACGTCTAACTCTATATAGTCAACAAATAACATCTCTTGGAAAAACAAATTTAGCAAAGGATAAAACATCTCGAAAATCCACCTTCAAATATAATTTTAAAATGTCCATGTCCCTCTTTGTCTAAAATCCGCAGCATGTAGAACATTAAAGAAAAATTTCTTTTTGTTTTATTTCTTGAATATTTTTATCCTGAGTTATATCAAAAGTGCATATGTTACGTGTGGAACTCTAAGGCCATTCGTTACGCAGTACAAAGACACAAGTATAAATTATTATTTAGATAACACTTCAAGATATATTCTCAACAAGGAAAGCAGTTTATTTTTTTAATATTTCATAGTAAGTCTGAATCAGGTAGAACTTACTTATTTTCTGTTTTATATATATGATGTTCGAATGTTCAATTCGAATACAAAATGATGTTCAAAAAGTGCGGTACCACATTTAATATTAGGCTAATGAAATGTCTAATGCCTGGTGAGAAACTCACCTCAGTAACAGAACAAGGGGATGGACTCTAAGGTCACGCGTCCACCGTCCCGAACTCCGTACAAGTCTAGTATCCAGAAAGTCAGGAGACAGGGTCCTACGTAAGTTCGCCATACAGAACATACAATTGTGAGTGATTCTTCTTTATGAATTAAAACTGAGACATTCTACTTAGCGAACTGCAAAAACATTAGCAATGCATTTAACCTAGGAATAGCGAATGAACGCATTATTCGCCGCTGGTTTGTGAAATTTGGTTTTAGAGACACAGCATTGCAAAATGAGCCCCACTGATTAGTTGGCTTGAAGTTTGGCGTCCCTTTCAGAATAACCATATGAGGCGTGGATTTGCAACTTAACGTGGGATCCAAATCACATGAGCTTTCAATGGGAATCGAACCTGTTTCCGCGCCGAAGACTGGACCCCTAGGATATCAACCAATAT
Source organism: Thermobia domestica (assembly GCF_964235325.1). Lineage (NCBI taxonomy): Eukaryota > Metazoa > Arthropoda > Insecta > Zygentoma > Lepismatidae > Thermobia > Thermobia domestica. The sequence continues at coordinate 208,889,515 of NC_137462.1, read as the reverse complement.
CGTGTTCAAATGAGCTTCTCAACAAAACACCGTGTAAGTAAAACCCTCAGAAAAGAGTTAGTGTTATTGCAGATGAGTTATGCATTTACGCATTAGCGTTAGTGTTATGCATTTACTATACCACTGTCGTTCGGCGGCTCCGCGCAACAGGTAAGGTGAAAAAGTTGGATTCATGTGTGCCACAAGAACAGACACCGACCAACAAGAATTGAAGTCTGGAGGTGTGAAGTTCTCTGTGTTTAAGAAATGACCAGGAAAGTTTCCGCCATCGGACTGTCACTTCAGATCTGCTATGAAAATTGTAAATGGTCAGACAATGATTGGATAGTAGTCAACGTCCAAGATGGTTTCCTAAACCACTTTTGCACCCACAAAAGATGTTGCTGGTAATCTATGGTTAGAATAATCCACCAAACCTTTTACAGGCGAGGTGAAACCATCGATGCGGACCGTTACAGTGCTGAACTCCCTGAAATGCATTGCAAACTTCTACGCAGGTATCCAGCAATGGTCAACAGACTATGTATCTTCACATTAGATGAAAATTCGCGATCACATGTCGCGCAAAGGACCGTGTAGGTACATGATGCAGTATTTAACCCTTTCTCAACTATCGTATTCCCCCGATATTTCTTCCAGCTACCACCTCATCGGGCATCTCTATCTTTCCTTGGGAAGAAAGACCATCCTAAACGATCAGGATATAACAACATTCAGTCCAGTATCTCTCAGATTTTCCGACTGCATGCCACGTAATTCAATCGAAGCAAAAGTATGTTTGCAAAAGGCAGCTATTTTGACTGACCAGGTGTTACAGTTTTCATTTTTGGGGACTTTCGAAATGATGCACCTGGGATTGGACATACGTGGTGTGATTGGAAAGTTTTAAGACAGCTGGCAACACTGTTCATTAGGAGTAAATATAATCGCCCATTAGCATGGAAGCGGTGGCTTGGTGTATCCTTGAGACATGTTGAAACATGCATCGAGATATCTTTATTCAGTACGGCGTAGCAACCAGTTGAGTGCGGGCGTGTGTGCGTGTGTTAGCGGATTTTTAAGTGCGCAAAATGGATGAAAATTGGAACAACGCGTTTATGTGAAATTTTGTTTTAAAATTGGGAAATCTGCTTCGGAGACTTACGAACTCTTAAAAACAGCTTTTGGAGACAAATGTCTGAGCCGGTGAAACGTGTTCATCTGGTTTCACAGATTCAAAGATGGCCGCGAGACAGTAGAGGATGACCCCCGGTCTGGCCGGCCTTCAACATCACAAACTAACGAAAACATTACAAAAGTTGGCGATTTAGTGCGCTCGAACCGTAGACTTACAATTAGGGAGATGGCTGAAGACCTGAATTTAAATTTCTATGTGGTTCAGTCAATTTTAACTAATGATTTGAACATGCGTAGAGTGTCCGTGAAATTCATTCTAAAAGTGTTGTCACACGAGCAGAATCAACACAGACTTGAAGTGTCCCAAGAACTGTTTAATCGAGCCGAAATGGATTCAGATTTCTTGAATAGGGTAATAACAGGTGATGAATCATGGGTTTATGGGTATGACCCAGAAACAAAGGCCCAATCTTCTCAGCGGGAGAGCCCAGATTCACCAAGACCAAAGAAAGCGCGACCAAGTCGGTCGAATGTGAAGAATTTTTTTATTTTTTTATGTATTTTTTTTATTCTAAGGGTATCGTGCATCATGAATTTGACCCTAGGGGACAGAGAGTCAACCAGGAATACTACAAAAGTGTCCTTCAGCGTCTGCGCGAAAATGTGCGGCGGAAAAGGCCTGCCTTCTGGAAAGTAAAGAATTGGATTCTCCACCACGACAATGCACCAGCGCATTGTGCGTTCTCGATCCAGGAATTTTTTGCCAAATTCAACATTCCTGTGCTTCCGCTATCCCCGTATTCCGCAGATTTGTCCCCGGACGACTTCTACCTCTTTCCTAAATTAAAATTGTCATTGAAAGGAAAGAGATTTGACTCAATTGAGGACATTCAAACAAATACGAGAGAGTGCTTAACACCATCACGGAAAATAATTTTCAAGAATGCTTCCAGGAGTGGAAACGCCGTTGGAATCGGTGTGTTCATTCAGCAGGGGACTACTTTGAAGGAGATCCATCACAATAGCCTGTAAGTACTGCCATAGCCCAGTCTTAAAACATTCCAATTACACCTCGCATCATTCGTACCAACCTAATACGTCGAATCAAGTTCTCTTTTTAGTCGCGAAAGTAACGTTTGCCATGTATTGGACCGTAACTTCATTTCCTGAATATAACGATGCAGACTCGACATAAATTTAACATCAATATTTACAGAAAACTTAATGTTTGTAATTTCTACGTAAGTAATAAATCGGCATATTTTATTTTACTCTAAAGGAATAAATGGATGGATGGATGGATGGATAAACATAAGATTTACAAAGAAGTGTCACAGAACGAGAACAGATTTGACATACATATTATACATATATATATATATATATATATATATATATATATATATATATATATATATATATATATATATATATATACAGTGGCGGATCCAGGATATGATCAAGGGAGGGGCTAAATCATAGTTTGCCGTTTTATCCAGTGTAAACCAAGATTGAAGCCCATTTTATCCAGTGTAAACCTGAGCGTCAAGGGGGGGGCTATAGCCCCTATAGCCCTCCCCTTGGATCCGCCACTATATATATATATATATATGCTCATTAATAGGCGCCCAAAATGCCTACATAAAGAATATGGTAGATAAATGGAAGCAACAAGCATAAAAAGGTACATCAAAGTAATTTCATGTCAGATTATGAAGGAAGGGGGAAGGATTGCTCGACCATCAGGTATTTTTTCTTTTTTTTAATATTTCCACCAAAGTTGCCTTACTAATGACATGCTGAGAAAGATTATCAAATTGTTGGATTTACATACATGGGTTTATGTAAATCCTTACCGCCATCTTGGAGTTACTCTTTCTCTTTATTGTCGCGCGTGAAAATAAGGGTTTGCAGTGGTATACAAAACAGACTGGTGCCCGGTTACTACGAAAAATAGGAGGTTGCGATTTGTACTACCTTAAACAGAGATATTGATCTTAAATGATAATATTTTGGTAAAAGGGATTTTCAAAATAAAGAATGCAACTATCAAAAATAGTTGAAACTACAGGGTGGGTTTTTCTGCGCAAAATTCATGCTTAGAAGGGTTTTCAGAAATGGTAAAATATAGCTCGAATTGAAAGTCCTTAATGACAATTTTTGAATCCGAAAAGAAAAAAAATAATTGAAAAATTTCAAGGTTAAATTTTTCAAAAGGGGAAGCAGGAAGAAATATGAAATTTTGGTGTCAGATTTCCCTACTAGTTCTGAACATAAATTGTGGGATTTATTTTATAGTTTGCACTGATACACGATTTACAGGCTCTCAAAGAAAACTTATTGCCAGAGGAATGTGTTGTGATTGGGGATTTCTCTAAAATATATATATATGTTTATATGTATTGTCCAGGATGAAATACACTTTTACCACTGGAAGAATACGTAAGTTATCATACATCTTTTTCGTATTTACGTTAGGAGTGTAACTGAAAATCTTTGAAATAAAAATCTCTGTTTTGTAATTGACTGCCTGCAACACAATACAACAGTAGTTTATCATTCCAAAAGTTGATTGTACACATATGTGGGAAGTAACACCAAATGTAAAAATCTATAAGTTTTCAGATGAACCAATAGCACCAAATAAGAATAGAGGGCAAGTCAAAAGTTATTTACCACCCCTTATAAAATGAAAGCTAACGTAGATAGCCGGGATTGGTAATTGAAAAGACACGTTAGGCCGGGAGAAAACCTTTATAATATGTGTCACATGAACGGCTGCCATCTTGCTGTCCACCATCTTAAATATCGCTCAAAAAGTTTAAGTGGAAAGTGGGTCATGTGATATATGAAAGAGGGCTAGAATTTTAAGAAAAATTCAATGGTGTAATAAGATTTAACGTAACTGTAATAACTATAATAACATGAAACTCAAATTTCTCTCTTATTCCCATTTCATCAGTCAAAAGCTGATCGCATTGAGATCGTCAAGATGTAGGCTGGTAAAACTGCCCGTGATGGAGCTCGTGATTTCAATGAAAGGCATCTTCGATGTTGCTATTTCCCATATTGTAGTTGCACAGTAACTGACAAAGTTCGAAGGGACAGGTCACGATTAGGTAGACCCAGAACTGCCACTGACGAAGGCACAGCTACAGCAGTGCTCGCATTGTTTGTTCCATAGCGCAGCACAAGTGGATTATCACTGGAATGCCAAGTCAGCCAAACCTCCGTTTCCAATGTATTAACGATGTGTAAGTGTTATCCTTAAAAAATATAGCTGCAGCAGCATCTTTCTGAGGATGACCTAGATCGGAGAGTGCGTAGTGGAGCAATTGCGGCAAGATCCAAACTTTGCATTGCAAATTTTTATGTTACAGAGGGATCTACGCTACTGGTCTCCAGATAATCCCAAGCAGACAGATCCGTGTAAAATGGTTGGTGCAGCGAAAATTATAGTGTAGGCAGGGATATGGGAAAAACTTATCCCTGGCATCTTAACTGCAGAGCATTACTTGGATATGTTAGGACAACTCATTATTCCTTCACTGTCAGTCCTGGATGGCGGCTTTCCCTTATTTTACCAACATGGGGTGCCACCTCATTATGAACTACCAGTTCGTCAGTATCTGGATGAACAATTTCTTGATCGATGGATTCGTAGGCATAGATCAGTGAAATGGCCTGCCAGATCACATGATTTATCACTATTGGACTTTTATCTGTGGGGTCACCTAAAGGCAATGACATATGGCAAAAAGATAAGAGGTCTGGGTCATCTGGAGCAAATAATACAAAACGCATATGCACAAATCACACATGAGACATTGCTCTGTGTTCATATAGCTTGGAAGACTTGCTCCACAACATGCTTGGTCAACATGGCCAGCACATTTAACACATTTTGTAACAGGTAATCTGAGTTGCATGTGATTATAACTTCATAGTTATTACAGATATGTTAAATCTGACTACACCACTGTTTCTTTTAAAATTCTAGTTCTGTTTCACATACGAGGGCTGTCTAAAAAGTATCCGACCTTTGGCCAGAAAAATAGTTGCGAATACCTGACAGATTTGGGACCCTAATCCCCTTCAAAGCAGGCCCCTTGTGCTTCCACACATTTAGCCCACCGATCCTTCCACTGCTGGAAACACCGCTGGAAGTCTTCTTTTGGAATGTTGTTCAGCTCCGTCGTCGTGTTCCGCATTGTTTTCTCTACTCTCAAAACGGGATCCCTTCAGAGGCGTCTTCAATTTTGGAAACAACCAGAAGTCACAAGGAGCCAGGTCTGGAGAGTAGGGAGGTTGGCGAACGGTTGTAATTCCATGTTTGGTCTTTTGCGCCGGACTGCGTCACGGAGTCGCCTGAGAACATCTTGATAGTACTCCTTTGTCACTGTTTGTCCTTCCGGTGCGTACTCGTGATGCACAATTCCACGGGCATCGAAGAAAACAGTCAGCAACACCTTGATTTTGCTTCGCACCTGCCGCGGTTTCTTCGGCCTTGGAGAATCGGGATGCTTCCACTGAGACGATTGTTGTTGTTTTGTTTCTGGGTCGTACCCGTACACCCATGACTCATCTCCAGTTATCACGGAATTCAGATACCCAGGATCAGTGTTGGTGGTGTCCAGAAGGTCCTGTGCAACGTCAAAACGGGTGTCTTTTTGTTCCTGAGACAACAACTTGGGTACAAATTTAGCAGCCACTCGTTTCATGTTCAAATCGTCACGCAAAATTGCATGTGCAGAATCTTTACTCACTCCAACATCTTCTGTAATCTCCCGCACTGTCAAACGGCGATCTGCCATCACCAAATTTCGCACCCGCTCAACAACAGCTGCATTCCGAGCAGTTTGGGGCCTGCCGCTACGCTGCTCACTCTCGACTGATGTGCGGCCATCTTTGAATCGGTTGAACCATTGTTTAATTTGTGTTACACCCATCGCATCTTCTCCAAACACCTGCTGAATCTTAAGAATTGTTTGGCTTTGAGAATCACCCAGCCTTTGACAGAATTTCATGCAGTATCTTTGCTCAATTCGTTCAGTCATCTTGCGAGAAACACTAAATCCGACGAACACTACCAACAGCACCTCACTTCGCGACCACCAGCTCACGACTGGCACACGCGAACGCGGTGAAAAAATTCAAGCATGTGCATTAAGGTTCCTCCTTCCACCGTGCACGGTGGCGCCGCCTGAGAATCACTACTTTGCGTGGAAAAAATTAAGGTCGGATACTTTTTAGACAGGCCTCGTATACCACATGATCTCCCAACTTAAACTTTTTGAGTGAGATTCAAAATGGCAGACAGCAAGATGACGGCCGTTCACCTGACACGCACCATAAAGGTTCCCCCTCGACCTAAGGTGTCAATACAATTGCCACTTCCGGCTATCTACACTCGTTTTCACAATGAGAGAAGGTACTTTAGACTCACCCTGTAGAAAAAGTAGCTTGTGTACGCACGACGAATTTGATGTAGATGCCGAGTGGTATTCCTTTACAACAAGTCACAGTAAGGGTCCCTGTGATGGAAATTAAGAGATTTACTGCAAAGGTAAGCCTTCAGCGACCAACCGAGTTACAAATCATTACTCCTCTAGACATGTTTGAGTTGTGTGTACAGAACATCAAAGGAATTAACTTTGTTCTCGTAACTGCAGATTAGATCAACAAAAAACATGAGCATCTCAACTTTTACTCCAAATCACAGGTTTGATGGAACAAGTAATAACCATTGCTACATCCCAAAAGACTCATTTATTTTTTTTTCATAAGTAAAACAATCATTTAACGTAAATTACGTTCAGTTCAGAAAATAAGTGATGTTCAAGTGAATTTTTTTAATCCAGTTGAACCATTCACCAGCCTCACTTTGCAAACAAACGATATTGTTTGGATGAAACTGAATACATATTTGATGCTCCACCACTATGTGAATTTACCACAGCTACTGACGGAACAGACCATATTATGCAAAAGAAAAGCACATAACTTTCACTAAAGCTATTAAACTACTTAAAAAAATAGTATATGATTTAAAATGTGTTAAGATAAATATAAAAAAATAAATATCACAAGAACTGATTGTCTAAAACATGTTGTTGACTATTTCATTGCCTAACACACTTTCAACAGCAACTCTTATGCCTTATATCTTGTTATTGATTCTTTTAAAATTATGTGAAACTGAAGATTACATACTAATTTCTCATTACATAAAATACAGATATAGGGTCACATTGTACTCTTCATTTTTTTCACAGTTGTTATATCTAAGAATATTGAGATCATCAGTGCAAACTACAAATTGAAATTAACAGTTTCTATTCAGAACTACAAAGAGTATCTAGGGCCAAAATTCCAAATTCTTTTCTCTCCCTCTTTTAAAAAATTTGACCTCGCAATTTGAAAATTTTCAAGTTTTTGATTATCGGAGGGAAAAAAATGGTATGAAAAGCTTTCAACTTGAGCTATATTTTACCATTTTCAAAACCCTTCTAGTCATGAGCAAGAAACCCCTTCCTCTGTTTCGAGTACTATTGATTTTACAGGCTTTCGAAATTGGCAAATTTTGTACTTTTGAAAGCTGCATTCAAATATCTTGAAAATCCATTTTATCAAAGCATATCCTGCCAATATGTATGTCTTATGAAAGATCAATATCTCTGCTTTAAGATACCGTATTTACACGAATCTAAGATGCCCTCAAATGTAAGACGCCCCAATTTCTGAAGAAAGAAAAAAAAAACTCCTATGTAAGACGCACCCTTGGCGAAAACGAAAAAAAGATTAATGAACATGAAAAAACAAATAATGTTATGGGAAAATAAAGAAATTTATGATATATTCCTGTGCCCCTGCTGTCCTTTTTTTCTTTTTCCTGATGTATTACGATACAACACACACTTGCGTCAGTTTTTAGCAATCCATTATCGGTATCATATTATACCAGTAATGTATATTATGCTGGAATATTATACCAATATATATACAAACAAACAATTATTCGGCAATTATTTAAACTTGTTTATTTTCTTGTTTTGCACTCACACTCGCAAAAACAACACTGACATGTTACTGTTCATCATCTGTTTCCTCATCGGCATCATTATCTTTTCCAATTTTACCACTTTTGATGGCCACATACACACAAAATATACATTCTTTACAGAATGGTGACTAACAGGATTAGCAATTTTTGGCAAAACTCCATCTAATCTGGCCTAAATTTGCTTAACTCGAATCTAAGACACGCCTTAATTTTGGAGGGAAAAAAATCGACAGAAAAGAGCGTCTTCGAATCGTGTAAATATGGTAGTGCTTTCCATCTTTAATAGTAGCCGTGCAGCAGCCAATTTTCTACAACACTGCAAATCCTTATTTTTACTCGCGGCAGTGAAGAAAAATGAGTCTTAATCCAAGATGGCGGCAGACGAAAATAATTTGATAATCTTTCTCAGCACGTCATTAGTAAAGTAACCTTTGGTGAAAATATCTTTAAAAAATCCTGATGGTCGGGCAACCATTATATTTAATATATGATAATTTCGCATGGAATGACCACTATGTAAATAAAAATAATAAATAAAAATAGAGACACGAATGATAAAGACAAAAGGATCTCTTTTTATCAGCAGGACTTTCGTTCAGATTGCACAACATAGCACAAAAACATGGATTCAAAATTGCATTATATATATATATATATATTAACAAGTTATAAAAATTATGATGTGGATTGTGAGGTAAATCGAGCATATATAGAGATGACAAGAAATATTAACACGAGGATTACAGAATTGTCTGACTCGAAATACGTAAATCAGTAGTTTCAGACTTGCCAAAGCAAAAGGTAAACTCAAGTATTCAATTAAAGAAGTTAATATATTACGTAAGTCTCGTCGATAATGGAAACACTAGTATATGAATCACATTTTATTTCTAGAAAAGATCCCTAAATTGAATTTAGACAAACGCAGCATAGTTAGAAAATCAGATTATATAATAAGAAACAAAAATCAAGTGTTTTTACAAAAATTTCCGCAAATATAGTTGAGCACCGACATACCTACACAAATTCACTTAATTTAATTAGATGCTAGTTATTAATTAGAGACAAGAAAATCTATTACAAACTTTAGGTACAGTAACATTGGATACTAATGAAAAATACAAATGGCTGATTTTCTTGTATATTAGTACTTCTTGTCTTAAATTTGGTACTTAGAGCTATTATTATTATTATTATTATTATTATTATTATTATTATTATTATTATTATTATTATTATTATTATTATTGTCAATGTTATTATCCATTTGGTATTTTAAAATAGAAAGTATACTTTTCCTGAAAATAAAGAAATCAAAATCATGTAAATTAAAGCTGATCAGTGAAACTCTATAGTAAGAAGGATGACGGACAAAAGAAATATTATTTTAAGAAAAATCTGTTCAGCGCCATATTGGCGTTTAGTCATATGATGATGTTGGCTAGTTGGTTTTGTTTTTATAGCTTCTTTCAGCACTGAGGCTATACGAGACGTGGACTACCCATTAGTTGCCACCGGCAATAGAGTCCAGTTCTCCTGAGCCGAAGTGTAGCCACAAGGGAGGCTCAAAAGATGATGTCAGACAGAAAACCGGAAGACTTTAGTGGTAGAGAAGGGTTAAAAAAAAAAAAAAAAAAAGTTTACAACGAAATTTTAAGGATAAGGGGATAGAAGATTTCTCACAGCTAAGGTTCCTGTCTTTAAAGTGGAACACATTATTTAAGCAATGTTATAGTATTATGAGAAAAAACATATTTTAACACAGGATGTGTAGGTTGTTTACTTGTATTAATCTTCTGCATTATCGAGAAAAAATTCAAAGTTTAATATGTCTATTCATTTTGAAATTATTGACAGTAGGACATACATTGATCTGTAAGCCTATTTGATTTTTTTTAAAAAAAGTAACTGTCCAAATAATAGAACCGTGGCTGAATATAGCTACTGAAAGCCAGAGAACGGCGTTGGAGTTAAGTGTAATACTTGTATAAAATTTAAGGTTAGTTTTTCTCTCCTTTCTTTCTTTTCATAACCTACCTGTCTATCAAAAGAGAACTGATAATCGAAAGGGCTTCTGTGATTAGAATGAGGATTTCCATTTACAAGCCAGATGTCATAATCCACTCTCACATCTTCAGTAACATGATGCCACTCACAAGTAGTGAGATTTCTAAAGCAAGCAACGAAGCTTATATACCAGAACCTGTGAAAAAGTATTTGTATTAATATATTAACAGTAAACGCTTCCAGTATAATCTCTAATTCTTTTTTAAGTAAGGTCTTGGTTGAAACCTCCTTTTATGCCTTGAATTAAAAAAAAAAAAAAAAAAAAAGAAATCAATTTTAATGAAGAAAAAGCAATTATATTTTTCTTATCACAACATAACGCAAGAACACATTTACTTACTTTATTCTGAAGGGGGAAAAAAAACTAAAAATATTCATTTAAAAAAATGATCATTTGATAGGAAAGAAAAGGGAAATAATGGACACAGGGACTCTTTAGTACCAATGATTTGTTTATAGAGCTATTCGAGTAATGTTCAAAACGAAAAATAATTCAGTGAAAAAATTAATAGTGTTAGCAAATAACTGAGCTGAAAATGTAAACTGGATTTTTTCCACGGAAATATTTACTATTTATGTATAAAACAAAGCTTCAATCAGTAACATGTTTTAGCATAAAAAGATACATCTTAAATGGAAGCATACGCCAAACAAATATATCACATTTACAGAAGTCGTCAAATTCGAGGAGGAAGAAGTTACAAAAACTTTCTCCAAAATTTCTATTTCAAACACATCGACACAATACAAGAGTAAAGAAAGAAGAAATTCTGCTAATAATGAACTTTTACTTGAGTTAAAATGACGGTTCATATCATAAGTTTGAAAACTGAACTCATATCAGATTTTACTAATACAATATCTCAAGCTCATAGTAAAAATTTCCAGATAAAGAGAACGAGATAAGTATATTTTTATGCCAAACTAATGCTGATGTGGAAACCAATAAAAATAGCCAGTCCGGATTAAACACAGGACTCACAAGTACTTTATGTTGTAAAGTCACTTTCTTAGTTATAGAATCCACTACAGGAAAATAAACAATCGTAACTAAATAAGAAAAATCATACTAAGCCAAAATATGAAAATTTCCCACAAAATAGCCTGTCATTTTCATTACTAAAAATTAAAGTATTTTATGGTAATTTTGAGAACTGGTCTTAGCTGCACGCTACTTAACTTAATGATTATTTCTAGTGCTCTTAGTGTGTTTCATTGATTTTATAGCGTTTTCTGCAGGACGGCTCTATCAAGTTTCTGTATATTTCATATATTAGTATTTAATTTACAACCCTATATTGTGGTATAAGCGAGAAAAAGCTACGAGAAGTGGTTTATTCTTGGCGTTAAGTTTTTTCTTTTCTTTTTTTTTTTTTTCGGACAATCTTCTCAAACTACTCAGGTATCTTGTTCATATATCAAATAAATTTATTTATAATAGGTTTCAGATACACCACTAGGCCATTTTACACTGAAGCATTTTAAAATTTTGAAACATAATAGAATAACAATTTGAGCTCAAGATGGTACAGTACAATGACAACATCACAAAAATAGCTTATTTATAGAGGATCTGCAAGTATACTCATTAGAAAAAACGTCTACAGTTTCTGGTAACTGATTATACGTACTAACAATTCGGTTTAGAAGAGACCTTCTGACAATATTTACCCTCGCAGCTCGAGTGTAAAAGAGATCACTAGACCGTGTTGTTCTAGCAGGTACGCGAGAATTGATCTGCCTTAATAACTGTTCACATGATATATGGCCATTTACAATTTTATGTAAAAGTATTAGGTCAAAATTTTGTTTCTCACTAGGGGAGGTTTGATATCGAGGGATTATAAAACGTTATTTTTTTGGAAGTGTTCGGAGGTGAGGTACTCGGTAGGATACAATGGCTAAAAAGAAATTAATTACAGAATTTAATTTTTTTAAATGAGTAGGGCAGACCATAGACCAGATAGGAGAACAGTGGAAGCAATATATGACTTACAGAACAAGCTTAAGGAATTAGGATTTTTTAATGTCAATTATGTCTCATTGCAGTACAAGATATTGTGCTTATATGATACGCAAAAGCAAGCTGTCAATGGTAACACTAAGATCTCTGAAAGAGGTGACAGGATATATGTTCTTATGACTAATTTTGTAGATGTGGTTTATAGGTTCTTTTTATGGGAAATCGTGAGAAGCACATTTTTTAATGTTTAAACTAAGTTTCCAAGAGTTACACCAGTTGAGAAGAATTGAAGCATCATGCTGAAGCGCAAGAGCATCGTACTCTGATTTAACTTGTCTGTAGAGTTTGCAATCAATACAAATAGAAGAATATTGATAGAGCTGTTTGTGAACAAGGACGGCAGATCGTCCATGTATAATAGAAATAGAAGTGGATCCAGAACACTGTCTTGAGGAACTCCAGAATTACGGGAATGAAGTCAGGAAAGTAACCTGAAACTGAAACTCGTTGTGTCCTACTACTGAGATAGGTTTCTAGAAGACTAAGTAATTTACCATGTATATTGAATCTAGAACTGAGTTTGTATATGAGACGATGGTGTGGAAGAGAATCGAAATCCTTAGACAGGTCCAAATACAAAATGTCGAGTTGAGAATTTTCTGAGATGCTGTCCACAGCATAGGACAGAAGAACTAATAAATTTGTAAGACAAGATTTTCCTGGGAAAAAGCATGTTGTTAAAAGTTTATAAATGGTGAAACAAATTGAAAGACTCTGTTTTTATCTTTTCAGAGACAAGTGAGAGTGGAGATAATAGGGAAATAGGTCGATAGGAAGACACATCATTTTTATTTTTACCAGACTTATGAACAGGAGATATTAGCTCTATGACACCACTGCTGAATATGCGTTTCAGAAGAGACTGATTACATTTCTGAAAGAAAACATCAGTGCAGTATCTAAGATATATTATTTTTCTGATGGCAGTCGTGCCAATACAAGAACAGGAAAAACTTCACAAATTTGCTGCAGCTCTACGATTATTTTGGAATCCATACTGAGTAGCACTTCTTTGCACTTCCCATGGCAAGAATGTCTGTGATGGGCTTGGAGGGATAATAAAGAGGCTAGCCGCTAGAGCAAGTTTGCAGTACCCATCTTCAGAGCAAATAATTACTCCGCAGCAGCTGTTCGATTGGACAGAGAAGAATGTGCACAACATGAACTTTGTGTATGTTACGCACCAAGAAGTTACTGCTGCAGATGAAGTTCTGAGTGCACGATTTGCTACAACTCGACCAGTACCTTGAACACAAAAGCTTCATGCATTCATACCAGTACCAGTTGACATGTTAGCTGTGAAAAGATATTCTACAGCAGCAGAAAGTGTAGTACACCACGTTAACATTTTACGACAATCAGTTTCACTGGAGAAAGCGAAAGGATTTGTGACACGTGTTTATGGTGATGCATGGTAGTAAGGACATGTGATAACCGTGAATGATGACAGAGGAAGTTGTTATTAACTTACTTCATTTCCATGGTCCATCACCATCGTATGTTCACCTCCAATCTCTTGATGTTCTGACTGTTCCAATCACTCATGTTCTGGCTTCAGCGGACCCATGCACAGCTACTAGTCGCACATATAATTTACCAGCTACGTTATTACCACACAAGAGAAAATGCAAAGGATAAAGCAACATTCTCCACTTGTAGGTGAGTACCATTTTGAAATGCGCAACATTTACTTGTTCTAGGGCGATTTATATCACACTTTTACTTATGATATTTTATCAAAGATCCTTACGTCATATTAACTTATTTAATATGGCATTTTTATTGAAGTCTGCTAGGTTCATTACTTTGAAACTCCTGTTCCCGTAGCCATCCCAACATGAAATTTACCCAACACGTAGAAACCATGACACTACACTGTTTTTCTTCCTTTTTGACAAAAATAAAAAATCATTTTTTTCAGATTTTGAGGTCGAAGGTCATGACCTTGACCCCCAAAAGTAACAAAAATGGTCTACATTATTTTTTATTAAAAGGGCATTCCTTCAGCTTTACAAGCCCAGCATGACGTTTCTATCTAAATTAGGAGCGCAGTTATGATTTTTTTTTTTCATTTAGTATATTTGTGAAAACTGTCCCTCTTTGTTAGATTGGCAACACTGCTATCTGACAACTACTTGTCATTGGAGCTTGTAACTTGGCAAATATTATTTACTCTACAAGCTCTTGCTTTTCACCAAATTTCATGATTATCATAAGATTTTTTTTTTTTTCCACTGTGAAGTTTTGGAATAGAATGACCCTATAACAAACATGTGGTTTCACATAATAAAGCAAAATAATTTTGATTCGAATCTGGAACAGTTCCATTAAGAAAAATTGCAACACACAAAAAAAGTATATTACAATTCTTGGATTCCACGTTAAGCAGCACGACCTCGTCTCATAACCATGGTGCTGAAAGAGACATTACACTCAAATTCAATCAATCACGGATATTATACAAATCTTCGTGCTTGTTAACTGTATTTTACTTGTTAACTGTTGTGAATATTGCATCTCCTAACAGTTCCACGTTCTTTTTCTGAAGTTCAAAATTACTTGCAGGAAATATTTACAAAATTCACATGTACTTGGAGTTCTGTTCTTATTATTAATTCAGATCAGTGTATATAATGATCGATCGAAATAAATTGCTGTGCTGGCTAAGATAAAAACGTATCCTGTTGCACTTTTTACTCTAAATACTAATTTTTAACGCTGCGTTGCGTGTTAACAATGTGTAAGAAATCAGTTCTTCTAATTAAAAAGAAAAAATCACACCAACAACATCGTATAAAAATAGTTTTAAAATGTGCAGAAGTATGATTTCCTTTATTTACTAAAAAAAAGAAGAAATCGTTTCACGTACAAAATAAAAACATATAACGCAGTGTCCCTATTTAAGCTGTAGATCCTGTTCTTCATAATCCTGCTGCTGTATAAAGATGTTAAAGTAAAACCGTTTCTACTCATAGTGGGCTTTGTGGTGGACAAACACCGTGTTCATGGGTTTTCTCCCACTTTATTCATACCACTATTACATTCATTCCTCATCATTACCGTCTCCTTTCGCATATACGGCATCGTGAGGCTTAAAACTGACAGATTTCATGTCATTTTTTCTACCCATATCTAACCTAAATAAATAAAGCAAATCTTAGAAATGATTTAAATTCCCAAAACAACTTGTTTTAAACCTCCAAAAACTGGTTTAAACCACAAATCCTGTTTCTTTTTTAAGAGTTTTATCAATGCTGGTTGGTGGTCAGACAGAAAGGGTCTAGAAAGGATTGAATAATAATTGGTAAAAACTATAGAGTCAAGAGGAGTATTTTGAGATTATTTGAATGTCATATTACAAAACAGATTCTGATTAAAAAATAAAAACAGTATATCACAGTAACCCTGTACCTGAGACTATTATGAGACAGTGGTGGGGCTATTACGAGACATGCTTATTACTCAAGCCCAGGTTGTCATATGAATGTGTGAGTGTTATTGTAAGATATTTGGTCTAGGAATTAATTCGTGCGGTTGGTACGCACACATTGAAGCTGTAGTACAAACACAAAATACATAAATACCTTAAGAAAAATATTGTCCATCGCCAGCCACCACTTTCGCCCATCTGTCAGGCAATGTACGGATTCCGTGGCGAAAGAAGTCCTCATCCTTGGAAGCGATCCAGTCAGAGACCCATGTTTCGATATCTTCTGAAGAAGTAAACCGCTGTCCAATCAAATCGTTGTTCATGCAATCGAACAAGTAGTAGTCCGAAGGAGCAACGTCTGGTGAATACGGCGGGTGGGGTAAAACTTCCCATCCGACATTTTCTAAATAGGTTTTGACCGGTTTTGCGACATGTGGGCGAGCGTTATCATGTTGAACAATAAGTTTATCATGTCTGTTCTCCCATTCTGGTCGTGTTCTGGCCAGAGCTTGCTTCAAATGCATTAATTGTCGTCGATAACGTTCTCCATTCATAGTTTCACCCGGTTGCAGCAGCTCATAGTACACCACACCTTTCATATCCCACCATATGCCCAGCATAACCTTTGCACAGTGAATATCTCGTTTTGGTTGTGATGGACCTGGTTCACCTGGTTTCACCCAGGCCTTTTTTCGTTTAGGGTTCTCGTAATGGATCCACTTCTCATCACCCGTAATAATTCGATGCAGAAACCCCTTTCTGCTCTGTCGTTGAAACAGCAATTCGCAAATGGTTTTTCGTCTTTCAACGTCTCTGTCTTTCAATTCATGTGGAACCCAATGTGACATCTTTTGAATCATTCCCATGGCTTTCAAGCGTTTGGAGACTGTTGTTTGATCAACGCCTAATGCTGCTGCAAGTTGTTCCTGCGTTTGACACGAATCCTGCTCGAGCAATGCTGTCAATTCTTCGTCTTGAAATTTTTTTGGCTGTCCAGCTCGCTCTTGGTCTGCCAAGCCGAAATCACCACTTCTAAACCGTGCAAACCACTTCTGACACGTTCGCTCAGCTAGAGCATGGTCACCATACACTTCCACCAAAATACGATGACTTTCAGTCGCACTTTTCTGCATGTTAAAGTAATGCAGCAGGACACCCCGCAAAAACACTTTATCAGGCACAAATTGCGCCATGTTCACTTAACTACAAACTGGTGTTGTTGACGCTTTAATCCACTGCCCTATACTACGAACGATACGCGATGACAAGGGTTTGCAACACATGTGTGGATACACGGAACTGTGGGACGCTCCGTTCGTTGCGCCATCTCTTGTCCACCCGCACGAATTAATTCCTAGACCAAATAGTTGTGAACATTCTCTGTTAGAAAAACGAAGTTCGGTGACTGTGATGGATAGTTTTTTTACAGTACTTAAATCTTTCTCTTCCAAGTTTTCTGGAACTCCGACAGTTCAGGAAATGGTTATCTTAACTGCAAGCAGTTTTAGTATTTCTAAAAAAATATGACTGTTGCAGTGAGAATTAATTTCACCGTATTCTCTTTGTTTCTGCTACATTTCTCATTTTAGAAATGAAAATTAAGATGATAAACACGCAAAGGTTTAAAGAATAGGCTAGATATTATTGACGACATATAAATCAGCTGTTTATATTAGGGTGTTATTTAAATGAATAATGATAGGCTTTTGATCTTTTAATAATAAGAACAAAAATTTATCTTGAATGATTATTTTCTCATATGAACAAGAAAAACACTAAACATTTTTTCAGGATACGTACTGATAGACACTTTTAGACAAGATGAAATCTTTTAAAGATGAACTTGTAAATTGTTGTTATGTAGTTAATAGCCCCATTACTGTGACAGCTCCTAACCCCCTCCTCCGCCTGAGGCTGCTTGATACGTGGAAATTTTTAACGAATCTAGCACTCCATAATGTCTACTACTTGATAATGTTTTGAATTTTGGTTTACCATTTTTTTTTTTCCACAAAATGGAAGGTTTTGGGAGGGAATTTTTGTTTTACCATTAATCATTGCTCAGAAATGTTCACCACATATACGTATAATAGGTCATTTAATGGGCTAACATTTAATAATTTTTAGAAGTCTCTAGTATACATCCTTTTAATTCTGCGCGAATATCTCATAACAGTTCCTCTTTTAAACGGGTCTCACAATAAACTGATCTGACCCTAATTGGTTAAATCCTGGAGACTAGGTCCAGAAAAATAAGGAAAAAAAAAAGTAAACTCACGGGAATGAAAGTGAATCGGGTATCTTTTATAATTAATTCATTAAAAAAAGTAAATAAGTAAAGATGTATTCGTAACTGTTTAAAGTTTTATCTTGTTGGTACTGTTTTCAGTGGGCGCATGCTCACGTAAGACAGAGTGCAATGAGACAATTAGTACCTCGTATTCAAAGATAGTAGATGCATGTAATTTCTATTTTCGCTTTCCTAACAACACATGTTGGTAAAGAGGAGATATCAGTACATTTCGTATTGAAATCGAGCACAAGGCGGTAAATGTAGGAAAGCCTGAAAGCAACCCAACATTTGTTCTTAGCGACATCCTCGTTTACACGTATATTCACAGTTACTAACGCGCCGGCTCCGTAAGGATGCAACCTCACAATTCCATATGGATATATCTGATTCAGACAGCATTTGTGGTATTAGTGGTCACCTAGCAGTTTTTTTCTTCGCACTGTAGTTTTTATGGCATATGTTCGGATGCTGTATTTATGCGGCAAACGATACAGTAGTCCTAAAGTGAATCTGCAGTTAGGAATGTAAATCCTCCCTTCAGAAACACTTTGTAAGTTAGTAACAGAAACTTCTGATGAGAAATGACAACATTTTAAAGTCTTAAAATTTTGCACCTATTATACGGCGCAAAGAAAATCATTATTTTTGAACAATTACTTTTGGTAGCTCCCCTTCAGTTGATTTGTTCCAAGTAGGGCGATATGCATAAACGAAACAGGAGTATAAGGAAGGCATGGAAACCATTTCATACCTTATTTTTAAACTATGTTGATTGTGAGTGATACTTAATTTTGCACATAATTATATTAATGTTGACACTGTACATTATTATCAAATGTTTTATGACAAAAAAAAAAAAAAAAAAAAGTAAAGTTTTTACTTTGACTAGAAAATTCACTGGTACCGATTCATCCGTTCCAGTTCCCCAAGCAGTCTACAAATCATTTCCCAAGATCGATTCAATTCATCACAGCAGTCAAGGAATAAATTCCACGAAACAGACACCTGTTGCATCTGTTTCGAGTAACACATTTCCAGACTACTACGGAAAATAAAAAAATTAATTGGTAACTGCTTCCTAAATTGCTCCAGGAACCGGTTCAGATAAATCAGTCCTTAAACAACCGTAATTCACAAATTCTGCAAAATTTGCAATAAAAAATAAGCACAAATAAATCTTAAATACTACCTTAAATGAAGTTAGAACCAGCTTCTAAACTAAGCTAATCCAGTATGAATATTCCAAACTATCCATAATCTTCAACTACGATATTTAATTCAAAACTAAAAATTACAAAAAATTGTAAAATGCAGAAAGCATAACAAATAAAGAATGCTGAACCATGAGCTGACAGCAAATTTTGCTTTAGATGCGACCATAAATTCAAAACAGTCCAAGTATTGGCACCAGTATTGCCATCTACAAAATTTAAGGAATAATTTACGGTTAAGGAAAAATGTTCCTTTCCGCACATACGTAAAGGTTTTGAACGAGAACAATTCCTGTTATAACAAGAAGAACTAAGGCATACATTTGGACTGGGGGGGGGGGGGGAGAATATTTTGCTCTAATTTCGTGCTTTCTTGCTATATCTTCTGTATATTTTGATGGTTTAGGTTAGGTTAAGATTATTGGATTTGGGGGTGCAGAATTCTTTGTTTAAAATTCGTACTTTCTTCGTATATTTTCTATGCATTTGATGGTTTAGATTAGGTTAGTTTATGTTACGTTATGTTAAGATTTAGTAATTATCCTTACCTAACATCAACTCATTTCTCCTGTAAACATTGTGTTATTTACGATTTTGGCTCCCCAGTTAAAAAAATTATCCCAAAACTAACGTTCACTCTGACCATACATCGGAAATAGGTTCACCCTTCAACCACAACCATCAAAAGTTTTCTCTAACTCAATTAAATCATACAATTGACGCAAAGTGATAAGAATGTCTGAATTTAATTCAAAGTAATTTCTAAAAAATATGAAATCAAACGCTTAGCAACAAATTCATTAAACAGTTCCTCAATCTCATTTAGTAACTCTACAACCGTCATGAAACAAATTGAAGTACGTGCTTCCACAAATTTGGGATCCAGCGCATAAACCTAACACACTGACACATACCAACTACAAGGAGATACAAAAAACTGACATCACGGTAGCAAACTACCATATGGCCGTACATTATGAATAGACCCCAAGTGGAAATAATGGGAAATACCACCACCTCATCTCACAACAGACATCGCACCAAAGCCACAAACAGTTCCAAGTGACTGCACATGTAGGAACAGATTCCAGTTACTGTAAAGTCTGTCTCGCCGATCTCCTGGGTTCAATCCACGGTGGGCACACTGGGTCGAAAAAGTACAAGTCGTTGTAGAGCGACCATCCTGAGCGAGACTTTTCCTCATTCATACCAGGTAAATGCTGGCGTGATACCTAATATACAGGTCCTAGGCCAACCCGAACATTGTGCTCGCCGAGGATATGATCCCTCAAATGTGACGGACTTAAGGCTACAGATCCGGTAATGCTCAGAAATATGTACAAATAAAAGTTTCACCCAATTTTGCATCACAACGAACATGACAGTTACCCTCAACTTACCGTGGTTGTTGTAAGTCCTGTATTGCATATGTAAATTGATGTTCTTTAATAACATTATTTGGATTATCTTCGTCGGGACATAAGCTTCCTTTAGGGCAGGGTACTTTTCTTAAAAAATCTTCGCCGTGTTGGTAACATTGTGAATCATACGCAATAGTACTTATCTTTCGGAACATTTTCTTACATGCTTTTTCTTTATCGTACACTGATCTATTTCCATAGTATTCTAGAAAATAACCTCTATCGAGTACTGTAAAGGTCACAGGATAAGTAAAATTGTCATTTGATGTAATATTTCCGAATATATACCCTACAGTGTCTTTCTTATTATTGGTATCAGTCTTCTGAAATCCAAACTTAACCAAAAATTTGAAAAAGTCTTTTGTATTCCATGAACCAGAAAGATGAAGACAATTTGTATACGGAACACTTATCAATATCAAAGATAAAAATATTACACAACTTCGAATAGCCATTAAACTACCCATGTCGAGGAAGACTATTCATTTCCTCTTATAGGCAGAGCAGATAGCAGACACATTCATGATCATCAGAAAAACAATCGAGGTATACAGTGTTGCCAAATTTGGTACTCATCTTCCACTTCTTCCTTAAGAAAAATATATCACACACCAAGGCCTACCAAACCTCATGAGAAAGAATTAGGCCTTCCCCCAGTGGCGGATCCAGGGGGCAATCGCCACCAGAAGAGCGAAGTTTTTAATTTTATATATAAATAAAACCCATCCCAGAGTTTAAAGCTCTTTAAAAGTAGCTCTAAGTAGCAGTATTACAACCCACCGCTTCCCCAGAAGTCCGTCCTGGATCCGCCCCTGCCTTACCCACCATGTCATTAAATTATAGAAATGTTCTTATGACTAATTATTTTGGTGCAGACTTTTTTGTATGGATCCATATTAAATTCATTTCATATACGCTTCTCTATTAGTAAATCGACTTTATGTATCATAAACAGTTATTTTTCGGGCGTGGACTTGCATTCCTCTGTACAAATTCATTTTAAGGAAGCTTCAGTGTACGTACACGATAAGAGCTATTGCTCAAGATTTAATTCAACAGCTGTTGCTCTGTCCCACAACGCTAACATTACAGTTTTGTTTCCCTCAGATCAACTTAAAGTTGATTGGACATTGAATGCTCTTGAATTAGATTGTTTAAAACAAAACCAAAATGAAATCTCTTGAACCAATTAATGAATTTAAAACAAAAATAATATCATTACTGACGTTTTCCTCATCAAATTGTCTTGAACAAGTCTTAAGTTTATTTGACGATAGTCAAACAGCTTTACAGAGGTCTTGTTTGCAAAGAGAACGATGTCATCAGCGAAAAGGAAGGGTACATGCTTTCCTTTATATTTATCCCTTCGCACTCCCACTTCAGGGATCGGAAAACACTGAAGTTTGTGTAAAAGCATGAAAGAAATAGTATCGCTCTGACCGTACCCCCTCACTGTCTTTAAAGTTCTTCTACGGTATTTATTCCGAAGTTGGTCATCCGTCTGGTTTTCTAGAAAAAGCGTAATAAAGCTAGGGAAAATTCAAAAATCATCAATTTTTAGAACCCTTTAAAAAGGTGTAATAGAGTAGGGTAGGGTAGAGTAGAGTAAAGTAGTGTCGGGTTGGCTTATGGTTATTGACGTTGTTAGCCATTTTGTTAAAATTAATAGAATGTAATCTCGTTTATGCATAAGGGTAATAAATGGAGCGTCTCTGCACACCTGCAGCAATGTTCACAATACAAATGCTCGTTACTTTCCCACAATCCAATCATGCGGTAAACTTGCGTGAAGTAGTTCCTTCCGCTTGCCAAATAGTTCCATATTTATAACCGCTTATAAAAAAATAAACACAATTTTCATTCCCCTTACATATTATCAAGCACACAAACGAGCAAATTATCCATTTCTTTTCCGTAAATTTTCAAAATTTTTGTAGAGAAAGGATGACCAATTTTGGAACTTAACTCTTCTTCTACAGCTAAAGAGTTATCTATAACTGAAGTTTCTTCATTACTTGTCTTAACAGTGTGATTAACTGCCGAGGTCTTCACGGAATTGGAAGCTTTTTCATAGTAATGAAAGCAGCATATAATGATATTCATACTTGTTTGACTATTCTATCAGTTCCACTGTTTCTTGGTAGGGTGAGCTTTAAATTTATTTAATGGGAGTGTCGATATCTTTCAGAACAAACTATAAATCTCGAGGTGAAAATGTAAAGGTCTATAAGTTCACAGTTATAATTTGTCTCTTTCTTTTATGCAGAATATGATCATAGCAGTTCTCCATTTCTACACAACTATCGTTTGGTAGTCAATTTGTATAAAGCTTTGCTAGATTTTTCAGTTCATCAGTTTAATTTACTGTCTAATAACTTCGTCTGCTTATATCTATCTTTGTTCCATGTTCCAAATGTCGAATTCCTCTTGCAGTATTGAAGCATATCTGCATCCTTATCTCCACTTTCTTTCCCTTCCGGTTCATCGCTTGAATACAATTTATTGTTGAATACTTAAATTTTCTTCATTATTTTCTTTATGGTTTTAGTGGTTCTGCCATTTTCTATTTTTACTTCTTCAATCTACTTGAGTCCATTGGTTAGATTCTACTTTGACTTCTTTAAGACCAAAGTTGTATTCAACTTTACTTGCGAAATACAGTGGCTCAATAAAGAAGTCGGACATATACATATTACTTACACATTCCAAGAGGAATAAACATTCCAAGAGTATTCTTCAGAGAACAAAAATATATATATATTAATTACTCTATATTATCTACTTATGAAAAATAGAAACATCAATGACAAATCTCAATTTCATGACTATAAAAAAATACAAAAAGTGAAAACATGGCGTAAATCCATGTCAAAAAAGAACTGGGACACTTAATTTGTAGCAAAATTTTAGAATGTTATTAGATATTTTTAATATTTTGTAGTCAAGCCTTTATTTTTCACGATCGCTTTCAATCTTTCTGGCATGAATTTTATGTTTTTTACTAAAGGAGGGATCGATTTTTGCCCATTCAGTCTGAAGTGCTGATTCCAAGTCTTCCTTTGTTCTAATAATATGACATTTTAACTGGTTTTCCAAATAAGCCCATAAGTGCTCAATAACATTAATATCAGGAGATTGCGTAGGTGTTTCCAGCACATGCGGACAATTATACAGGAGCCACAAACGCACATTGAGTGCTTTGTGCTTGGGATCGTTATTCTGATAGTACTGAAAGTTTTCTATTATTTCCAATGTTTCAGCACTTTGTACCAAATTTTGCTTCCGAATGTTTAAATGCTTTGTTTGGTCCATAATATTATCGATTACACAAAGTTTACCTGGACCAACAGCGGACATACAGCCCCAAACTATCACCGAGCCACCTCTAAGTTTCACAGTGGATCGTAGATTATTCTCTTGGAGTTCTTCATTAGGTTTCCGCCAGATGTAACATTGATCATCTGAGCGGAACAAATTTAATTTGCTTTCGTCCGCGAATAACACAGTGCTCTTAAACGAAAAATCTTTATTTTTATAAGTTTTTGCAAAACTAAATCTCTTTTGTCTATTGCACTTGCTCACGAATGGTATTTTACAGGCTACTCTTCCATGTAAATTGCTTCTCTTAAAACTAATCTTATCGTTTCGGGATGCAAACTTTTATTAAGATGTTCTGATACTTCTTTGGTCAGTTTAGGAGTTACTTATCTTAAAGCTTTTATTAACCTATAGCACAATCCATCGCTCGTCTGACTTTGAAAACACCCTGGGCCTTATGCAGAGTCGTTTTGAAACGTGATTAGTGATATAGTAAAGAGTTCAACTAACATAAGTCTCCTGCAGTAGTCGGTTGTTTAGTATGACGCTAATCATAGGTCGAAACGACTCTGCATAAGGCGGCCTAAGTCTACCACTTTTTGGTGTATTTTCCACTGAGTTTGTTGATTTAAAATGTCTAATAGTATCATGATCTGTAGAGAGTGACCTATTTACTATTTCCACAGTATCACGAACTGACTTTCCCTCTTTATAATGCTTTTAAAAAGTTCTCTTACTACTAAAGAAGTTTGCCCACGTGGACTTCCTATTTTAACTTTTAAACACGCAGTTTTATCCACGGAAAAACATTTCGGCTTCAACTCGCTTCATTTGGACACCAAAAACTGTCCAGTAGACAAACGCTTGTAAATTCCCCTACTAAGCCCAAAAAGAAAGAGCCTGGTGCTTCCTGTCCGCTTCTTTTTTGACGTGGATTTTAGCTGTATTTTAATTTTTTGTGTTTTTTACAGTCATCAATTTGAGTTTTGCCATTGATGTTACTATTTTCTATAAGTAAATAATATAGAGTAATTAATTTTTTTTTTTTTTTTTTTTTGTTCTTTAAAGCGTATTCTTGGAATGTCTATTTTCTCTTGAATGTGTGAATATGTATATGTCCGACTTCTTTATTGAACCACTGTAGCTGTTAAACTTTCTTGTATCATTTGTAAGGTATTTTCACCAGTGGCGTCGCCTTGTGCAGTTCGCAAGAACACGTGAACCATCAAGAATCGCGGGCTGTTTGTTGCTCCTTAAAATATTTAATAATATTTAGAATATTTTCGTTTCGTTTCTATTCTTCGTATGCTCTACCCCTTGCGTATATGCCTTCCATCATCATACCACATTCACAGCAGAGCAGTGAGCGTGATAAGCTGCTCTGTGTGAAGTACGGAAGGGAAACGAGGGAAGCTGAGAGGAGGAACTGCGGTTTGAGAAACTGCGGTTTGCGGAACTGCGGTCAACGAGCAGCGTTGACAGCACTGTTGTTGACTTAATTCCAGTAATGTGGCGCTTTAAACAGAATCTAAGAATGAACTTCTGCGTTGACATCTGTTGTTGACTAATTTCCAGTAACGTCGCGCTTTAAACAGAATCAAACAATGAACTGCAACTTAAAATATATAGAAGAATATAGTAGTACTATAAAATTAATTCTTTCAATCAGTTATCTACATTTCCTTTTATCTCAATTTCTGGTAATGAAAATACACTAATGAAACAGACAAAATTAAAGCTTTCGACATCATACCAAGGGGAATGGGAGGTTTAAAATCCTTCTCCAGAGATTTTTAACTTAATGCAGAATAAAATTAATTTTAATTTATTTTCAAGACTTTCTTCAAATATGTATAATCTCTGATTTTTCTGTAGGCTACGTTTTTTTCTACCTAAATAAACTAAATGTTTGTAAGAAAAGCGAATAGCTTATCAAAACATGCTGTACTGAGCAATATTACTACAATGGTAAAATCTTACCTTCTGTATTGTGGGAACCTGGAAATTGTGGGAAGGAGATTTTGGAATTGATTTTTTCAACATTCATCTTTAACACATGCAAACCAGAAAAAGACGAGTATTGAGATTTGCAGTAACATACGTTCAGCTGTAAACGGAAAGGTTTCTTTCTTTGGAGGGGGGCGGAACAGTAATGAAGTGTCTTGAGATAACAATGCAAAAGTACATTGAGAAAGCGTTCCTAATTAAAGGTGCCTGTGTAACTATAATAATAATTTGATGCATTGCATGTTTCGTATATACTGTTAACAGTTCACTAAAGAGCATACATAGCAATTCAAATATACGAGTTGAGTTGATTTTGAGTTTAACGCCCCTTTCAGCAGCGAGGCTATATGAGACAGGACCTACTGATTAACGTGAAATCCGAACCACACGAGCTCCCTCCGGGAATCGAATCCTGGTCTCCCACCCCAAATGCACGTACGCTAATCGCTTACCCATGAAAAGGTTCTTCAAATACGAGATACCAGACATTTGCAGTCTTAATACTAATGGATATTACATTTAGCATATTGTGAAATTGATGGTGAGTCTGTAGAAAGAGAATGGTATACAACAAAATTCTTGAAAGTCATAGCATAGCAAATAATCCAAAGTTGACTTCGGAAACTCAAAGTTGTGTTACCATATTTAAGAATATGAAAGGAGTATCATAGCTCAAAATTGTTTCAGTGCATTAGCCTTAGTCAGTGGCGAAGCGTAATCCTACAAGTAGGGTAGGCCCAACAAACTAATAACACAAATAACATTTAATGTGTCATAAAATGTTTAAAATTATATTCAGAATTATATATTCCTTGTTCAGTTAAACAAAAGAAACTGCAAAATCTATTTATTTTAAAGAACTTTCTTAGCTGTATTCCTAACACTGTTTAGAGTTCACTTTACGTGCATGTACAGACTTTATAATTGTAGTAGACTTTATAATTGAATATGAAAAAATTATTAATAGAATTTTATTTTAATAATTATAAATAAATAAAATAATTATAAATCGAATAACAGGAATTATTAATTCCTGTTTGATCATGTTCGGAAAAAGCTATTGTATAACGTCCACGGGGTTCAATTCCTGTGAGAGGCAGCAGCCAATTTGTAAAGTGCCCTAACTAGGAACTAACAGTTATCCAGCACTAAATTAGTCTCGAAGTTGATTCGGAAATACCAACAAAGCTGATATATGCTTTAAATTATAAATTTAGACTATCATGTCATATATAATTGTGTAGGTTTGAAAAACAAACAAAAAATGTCATATAAACATTGGGTGAATGCTGCTTCGTTTGGACGCTAGAGGCATCTGAAATGTCACCTTTCGAGGCAGCAATTTGCAATATCGCAAGAACGGAGAGAAACACGAATGTCGGACAAAAGATATCAAAGGAAACCCCATCCGAAGAACCCAATTATGAATAAGTGATGGCGAAGCAGTGGCGGCGCAAAGGGGCACAAAGAAAGTGAATGAAACGCGCATAAAAGTTCTAGCACGGATGTTGCTCTCGGATGAGGCATTCATACCGAATGACATCACAAATGTCTACAATGATAATCGATAGGTAACCAACAACCCACATGCAACTCTAGGGACGAAGCATCATCAGCGTTTCCAATTGCATGTGTGGGCTGGTATTATTGATGGCAACGTTGTAGAACAACACTTCTTACCACAGCGATTAAACGAAAGCAATATAGTATCTCCAGTTTCTGACCAAGCGCCTACCTATTGTGCTTGAAGACGTGCCACTGAGGACACGACAGTGTATGTGGTTTATGCATGATGGCGTGCCTGAACATTCATTTCACACTATTCGTGCATATCTGAATGAAACATTTCCAGGCAGGTGGATAGATCGTGGTAGCAGACGAGTATGGCCTCCACGTTCACACGACCTGAATGCCCTAGATTTTTTCCTGTGGGGCCCGTGCATGACATTGAAGATCTTCGCCAGCGTTATTGCCAACACTCAGATAATCCTTACGCCATCGTGTAACTGTCTGTCTCGAAGAACAAGGAGGACATATTGAACACCTGTAGGACGGCATTATGTTGACCACGTACGCACAACAACTCTAGTTTTTACAGTACACTGGGTCTCCTCTTCCATACATATTTTGTACGATCTGCACGTTTCATCACTAAGAGTTGTTGAGTTGATTTTAGTTTAGCGTCCCTTTCAGCAGTGAGGCTATATGAGACGTGGACCTATTGATTAACGTGAAATCCGAACCACATGAGCTCCCGCCGGGAATCGTACCCGGGTCTCCCACGCCAAAGGCACGTCGCTAACCGCTTAGCCAAGAGGGAGCTCTCATCACTAAGAGTGTGCGCCGCCATTCTTCCGCAGTATATGTGTATAATTGAATTCTTCGGGTAAGGTTTTCTTTCATACCTTTTGACCCTATATTCGTATTTCTCTCCGTTCTTGAGATATTGCAAATTGCCGCCTTGGATGGTGACATTTGAGATGTCTCTAGCGTTCAAACGCAGCCGCATTCACCCAATGTTAATACGATATTTTTTGCTTGTTTTTACCTGTGGATTCATCACCCAAATTTTCCGTTATTGATTCATGACCACCCTGTATATAAAGGGTGGTAGGAAACTCCACCGACAAAATTCGGGAGGTGATTCCTGACACAGAAACAAAAAAAAAAGTCCTTTTGCACTTTTCTCTAGGACACATAGTTTCGGAGCTACATGATGCCGAAAACGGAGCAAAGTACTCTTTAGAGCGCTATATCTCCTATATTTCGAAAGATAGAGGCAAGGCGGCATGATCACCTCAAAGGAACGAAACCTGCTCTATTCAAAGATGGGTATGTCGCAATTGTGAGATCAGTGCACAAGGGGTTCCCTAAAGGAGCGTTGGGACTTCCGGATAAACTGTCAGGTAAAGATACGTCAAAATAGGCGTGAATGGATAGGTTTCCCACCTGGTTATCATAATTAATTGTACAGCGAGGGACACTTCTGGATGGTGCAGCCATATAGAGATTTACGGCTAAGGTGCTCCACCACTTGAGTCCGAAGCATTTGCCGGTAAGTATTGCAACCAAATTAGCTGTAAAGGAAACCGGGTGGCACAGTCGCCAAGAGCAAAAAATTCCGGTACACTTGGGCGAAATTCCCACTACTGTCTACAGCATCATTTCTCCAAAATGAAATAAATCTTAGACGTGTAGTTCTTACGGCAAACATATTACTTGATATTTGTCCTATATGAGACGATAAATTGAAACAAAAAATTAAAGTCCAATCCTATTGCTGTTGGAATGAACACTCTTTCTGTCGCCGGATCTGAAATAATTTTGCAGAGTCTGAACAAATATTCTGTCACTTCAGGAGGGTAGGAAGAGCGGATACCCCCCTCCTGCAGTGTGAAAACACATACATTTAATTAAATGCTTAGAGTGAGCCCTTTGGTATGGCACTTTTATGATTTCAAGTTTTGCTCCCAAGCCATCTCATGCCATAGCTGATGACATTGGAGAACGAGAGATGCAAATATGATGAAAGAGAGATACAGTCACATGCGCAAATTTGGAATTTGAGACAAAATGATCGGAGGGCATCCATATTTTGCCGAAAATTTTGATTTGGTAAGTAGACATGTAAAAGCTCACCCAAACCTGAGAGCATCCCACTACCAATTGTTGAATTCAAGTGAAAAACTCAGTTGAGAGCACCAGATGATTACGGAGGGGGAGAAACATCTTCAGATATGGGAAACAAATAATGAAAAAATTGGATTGCTCTGAGCAGGACTCGAACCATGGAACTTATCATTACTAAGCAACGACTCTACTCACTCATCCACGGAGCCACACTGAACACTACGCAGTCATACGTCAGACACAGAACGTTTGTTACTTACAAAACGTTTTTGTAAGGGGGAAAGCTAAGGAAATTCCCCGTCTCTAGTTTTCTTTCCCTGGCACTAACTTAATTACTGTTGTCCCAGCCTGGAAAGAATATTTTCCACCCTCTAGAAACTTTCCTAACAATTTTCATACATTTATATATAGCAGCACAAAACATTTATCCATGGCTGTTCAGCACAATTATACATACGCAAAACCATTACTTCCAATTTTATTAATTCCAGTACCAAAACACTTTCCATCTCATCTTCCTGCTCTTCCAAAAACAGCAAGTGTCACTACGTACTTATCTGTTTCCCTGTGTGTTTGTGACTGTCGGTCACTGACATACGTAGTTCATGCTCGATTGTTTCATTCTGAGAAATTCACTTAAAGGAAAGAAACATTTGTTTCCAAACGCGGAAAAAGTAACACAAACTAGGTACGTTAATTAAAAATTTGTAACGCGTTACCCTTACAGTTACTTTGGCAAAATGTAACCCGTTACTTGCGTTACGTTACTTGTCAAGACTGTTCAAAGCTTACTTGCCTTGGGAACGAACCAGGCAACCCACCCATCAGATAGTTCAGTAGGCGGAGTCTCAGTTTCGATTCTCGGTGGGAGAACCTTTGAAATATTAAATGTCCTCGATGTATCTGTGTTCGTGTCCCTTTCGTCCAAGGTTACTGGAAATAACTATACACACCTCTTCCCAAAAAGCTGGAAACTCGTTAGAAACAGCCTACATCCGTGACAATTTCCGCAGATCTATGCACAGGGAATTGCATGTTCCCGCCGTTCTTTATATAGACACTAGCTACAAATCCTACTGTTATCCGAGCGATGTGAAAATGTAAAAACAAAATCAAACTACTTTTTTTTAGATATTAATATTGATTGCACACCTCATGCACAGTTCCAGTATGCAAAAACAACCATTATCTTAAGCAGAAATTGTTGAAAACGGCAGAAAATGGAAATTCAAACATCCAAGTAGAAACCTGTGCTGGAGCGATTCTATTATCAATATTATAATACAAGCTCTTGTAAGTTGCGTCGGTGGTCAAGCGGGTTTAGTACTGCTACTGACATTTCTGAAACTATAGAGGGACGGTTCGAGCCTCCGTGCGGAAAATTGAAACTTTTCTTCCTTTTCTTAAATATATGAGAACTTTTTATAAATATAAATTTCTACTGTGAAGTGATTGGGAACACATTATCCGACAAACTGTCACTTTTCAAATTCCTGTCCCATTTACTAGCCCGCCATGTTCATAATTCATATACGAAAACGCTAAAAATGAGAAATGTGTGCATAGTTGAATACCTAAAACCACACGTCCAAAATGAAAATTATTCATATATATATTTCGGGAGGCTTTGCTAACTTCATTCTTGGAAATGTGAACATTCTACAAGATATTTCATTCACTTTACAATATTTTATTTGAAGAAACATAAAATTGTTTGGGGGGATCAAGCCCGGAAGTCTCCTAAAATACACATACACACTCACACACACACACACACACACATATATATATATATATATATATATATATATATATATATATATATATATATATATATATATATATATACTTGTATCTTTTGCATTACAAAACCTTAGGGTATCTCATAATCTGGATTCATATAAAGCAATTTGAACAATTATTTAGAAAATATGTACTGCTTAAAATCAGATTAAAGCGCAATGACAGTAATCTGTAAAGTCTTACATTTTTATTTATTTACACTGAATTTGTACTGTATAGCATGAATATTAGCTGCTAGATAAGAAACAATTATTTATAATTGAATTTAAGTAGGAAATCGATATAGTTATTATAAGAAGAAGCTTGTGAAAATGAAGTGTATAATAATGGTTGTATCTGAAATAGATGCTGCGTAATGGTATAGATTTTTATCACGCCAGCTTTGGAATACTGGTCTCTTCAAACTGACCATCCTTAGGGATGCGCAGAGTCGAGTTGAGACACAATTTTCCTGACAAAATTCAAGTCGAGACACAGCTCTTCCAATAGAAAAATATACATTTTTCGAGTCGAGACATCACTTTTACAGCATATTGTCGAGACGAGACGACCTCAAATCTTGTCTCGCGCATTCTTATCCATCCTACCTACATAAAATCAATTTTGGATACGAATATTCAATTTCTTTTAACGATAATTGTAATCTACGATACAGATTGAAGTAAGATATTGGGTTGAACTGCTTTATTACCCACTTAACATTCGTATACTGCAATTATATCTAAGTTTGGCATAAATATTTATTATTATTAGAATGTAAACACTGAAGAATATATATTAACACAAAGTGAGGAAGAACTCAATGCTCGTAGTAATTAACAAATTGGTTGCATGTTTATTTAAAATTAACTCTCCTAAAATCTAAATAATTATTATTTGAAAGAAAGCAAGAGAACAGTTTTGTTAATTTGGACATATTAAAGAGATTGAGGAATGTGTATGTAATCGAATAGAATATATGAAACTAAATGGAATGGCATGTGGAACTGAACTTGAAAGAGGATAGGATGTGTAAATGAAAAATTAAAGAAAGCAATGGTTAACAGCAGTAGTCACTACTTACAGCACATGACTGAACTCTCCTCCCCCCCAAATAAATTCAACAATTCTGAAACATAAGGGCGTAACATTTAATTCGTCTCCTGACAAACTTGAGAAATGGATTTTGCATATTGTTCGTCTATACCCCTTCATTATAGTTAGCTAACAAACCAAGTACGATCGACTGACTAGATGTCACATGAGTGAAATTTATATAGGAAGTTTCGATACAGCGTTCACCGAAGTGACGCAGACGTGGTGTTGAAACTTCTGGTAGGTCATATTTTGTAGTGAATTTTAAGTCAGTGAGATTTCTTTATAGGTATCAGAAAGCTCTTTAACTCCATACTAAAGGCGTGTCGTATGATTTATTCAAGCCGTCAGGTATTCGGACAACTATGAGCCCAATTCGTTTGGTTTCACTGCTCACAAGTTTAACCTGAAATAAATTCTTAATTTTCCAGAGAATCACAAACTGTTTGAAAGCTCATTTTATTGTGGGTGAAATGTATAATTCTGCAACTAATAAAAATTCATGTCCTTCTCCGAGATTCGATCCCTCGTCCTTTGGCTCAGCAGTTCAACACGTAGGCAACTAGACTAATTGTCTTCGTGTAACAGCTCGGAGGAAAATCGGTTTCAACTGCACGAATGGAAATTGAGTGCATTGGTTATAGTTGAATGGAGGCAAATATCATGTGCTCGCAACTTCGTAGTGCCACTTGCTGCTTCGGAAGATGAAGACAGCCTTGGGGAAATCACGTGTACTGATTGCAAGCACCTGGAAGATTTTGTCGTAGATTTCACA
The DNA here is from genome assembly GCF_964235325.1 of Thermobia domestica. NCBI lineage: Eukaryota > Metazoa > Arthropoda > Insecta > Zygentoma > Lepismatidae > Thermobia > Thermobia domestica. The sequence continues at coordinate 208,856,284 of NC_137462.1, read as the reverse complement.
GCTCCAAATCAATACATTCTGTGAGTGAACTAGGAGTGCAATGATACCGGTACTCTATTTTACTTTGATTGGTGTTGTTTTTATAAAGATGGAGAACGAAAATATTTTACCGAACATTTGAAAGAATACTTTTTCTTAAGAGCTGAGGATGATGGTGGACAAAATTTAAAAGTAAACAGTCTGAACTGCCCCGGCGGAAAACATTTATCAACAGCTAGAGTGCCATAATTAACGATTTATACTAAGGGGTTAATATGAATAAACTGTGTTCTGATGAGCAGGTCTACTTTATTACTAGAAAATAGTTTGCTGCTGGTATGTAATATTAGCGTTCTTTCAGATCAGTTTGCTTATCCTAGAGTCCCGTTGAATATAGAGTTTGAAACTAGCTTTAAAAAGCATGTATCGATTTTAGAGTTACTGGCAGGTTTTGATTCACTCCCAGTTCATGTGTTCTCATTTTATTAGTTGTAGCGTAATGTTTCTCTATGTTCTGTATTTTTAATTTTACATAACAACATTGTTATTATATAATTAGTTTAGCAGAATAATAATAAGCAACAATTTTTTCTAACGCATAGGGATGAGCACGAGTCAAGCTAAAACTCTACTCGACTCGAATTCAAATAGAGTTTCGAGTCAAGTCAAAGGTAATAACCTCGATTCGAGTTCCGAGCCGATTCAGTTTTTCGCGTCGAGTCAGTCGAGTTTGATAAATGGTTCGTTCGTTTTAACTCGTCTTGAAATCATGGCCTGATTACACTGCAAAACGAAAGCCATGAGTAATGTAAGCTAAAGAGTAATATGGAATACTTTTAGTGTTGCTCACGAGAGGGGACACTGCTCGCATCTCGTCTCGTCTCGAAAGCGAAACCACAAGAGAGTTTTCATAACATGCTCAGCTCGGCTTTGCTCAACTGAGAGGATGGCTCGAGCCGGCTCACTTGGGGTGAACCATCGGCTCGAGCTGGCTTGGTAGGGATGAGCCATCTGCTCGGTTAAGCTCAACTGAGCCGAGGGCTCTAGCCGAGTCTTGGGTGATATGTTGGCTCGGCTCACTTCTGGGTTCGGGTCGATAGTGAATGAGCTGTGAGCCGAGCTGCTCGAGTCGTTGACAATTCTAAACGCGGACCGAGCAGTTTTGAAGATATTTGGCCTGTGCCCTATAACTTTTAACAGTGTTTGGCTCGAGCCCGAATACTCAACCTAGACCTTCAACCCAAATTCAGAAGCTAGTGAACAATGTTCTTGACTCCTAGAGTTCACGACTACCCAGGTTCTCATTCAACTAGTTTTTTAGTATTCAAATACAAACCGCCTATCTTTCACGTTTACATACAGAGTTGTTACAATTAATAATAATAATAAAAGTTGTAGTAGTAGTAGTGTCATTGATAATAATTATACTGTCTATGTAGTATACTTCAAGAATATACCAAATTTCACAATAGTAAATCCCCACGTTAAGCGGGTTTCCATATCCAGGCTTCTAACTATGGAAACATTTACGATCACTCCCCAATCATTTCACAGATTCAACCTGTTGCATATAAGTTATTAGGACGTAAAATTGAATATAGTTTATACGAAAAAGACCTTTATGCATTGCAAGACCTGTAACGTCCAAGTACTCACCACAAACTTATAGTGGTATCGACATAAACAAAAAAGTGTGGAGCAGGAAACTACTTTACACAAAAGTCTAAACAAACTCTATGAAGACGTAAGAACTGATTGAGCGGTTTGGATCAATAGGCTAACAATCATAAGTTTGTGTGTTCAAATCCTGTAGGAAGTATTCGTTTTGTTTTGTTTTTCCTTAAAAGTCTGTTCCTTATTTTCATCAGAGGACTGAAAACATTTCTTTGAATAAATCTTTGGCAACTACTTTTCTCTCAAATTCGATTATAAGGGAACATTACATGAATTGCAAATTTAAAATTCAAAACTGAAAACAAAATATTAAGTACGTTCAATATTTCATTATTATCTTTTGATTTGTAATGGAAAATAATCATAACCATTGATGATTTCAGAAGATTCTCTCCGTGTAATGTTCAATATATGAGTGAGAGGAAATTGATAGAACATTATTAGTCCACTTTGAGCATGATCGAAGATATGGCCACGAATTTATGTCGACAGGATCTCAAATTCTCCCACAGGTCATGCCCTGAAATCATCACTGTTTCAAAGGTTTCCTTAACACTAGAAGGACCAAAGGGGTCATTTTGACCCCTGACGGAATTTAAAATATTGTAGTTTTAAGAATAATTATCTGATGGCCAGGAGATGGCGTCACTTTTACTCGTTTGTTATAACATGTCCATAGCTGAAATATTTACAGGCAATTGTTTATAATTTTCCCGAAAACTTAAGTTCTACCTAGAAGGACCAAAGGGGTCAATTTGACCCTTAGCGTTTTAAACAAAGTTATATGAATGAATAGTTTAAATATTTTCTTTCGCTGCTATTTTATGACTTTTTTCTTGAGTACCGGATGTTTTTGTAGCACGAAGTTATTCGGTGAAGTAAGAATTGTGCTGTGTTTAGATTATACGTAGTGTAGTAGTGGGTATTCTGTTTTGAGTGGTGTTGCAATATAATATTATGGCGTCGTGTGGCAGAAAAGGACTCACACCTCAGGAAATCCTGGACGATTTGCAAAACGCTGATGCGATGGACTCGGGTGGTGAAGATGAACAGTGGACTCTAACTGAAAATGAGGATGATAGTGCTTCTGAAGAGAACAGTGTAGGCAATGAACATACAAGTTCTGATGCTGAAAGTGATTTTAGTGATATTTCAAGTGAAGAGGAAAGGTCCAACCCAATTCCCAATGACGAAGTTGCTTCTGATCAGACAATATGGACAGTGTTGGATGACAGTTCTGCAGGGTTTGGTAGAATCAAGAAGCATAATGTAGTGCATTACAGGGTAGGTCTCACACCGTATGCCATGCGTAACATAGACGATACTGAGGTCAGTGCTTTTAGACTAATTATTGATGATGGGATGATGAGAAATATAAAAAAGTGTACTGAAACAGAAGCTCGTACCGTTCTAAAAGATCCAAACTGGTCTGTTTCTCTTGATGAATTAGATGCCTTTGTAGGACTATTGTACAGTCAGCGACTGTAAAAAGTGGAGGTTGGATACATAAGAAATGATAGCTTTTTCCAGTAGCAGAATAGTTTCACTGTATGTCTGATAGTTGGACAACCAACATGACAGCAAATACATGCCCGAAAACATAACATGCCAGGATATTCCTCCATTTGGAGGAAAAAGTATTACTATCTGAGAGCATCACTTAGAGAAACAACCACGAGATAAATCTACAGAAATTCCATTTACTTTAAGATCAAAGAGATAGGAATTAATGCAAAGGAAACGAAAACAATAATACGCATCATGCAGAGACCGAAAAAGTATGGAAAGCTAAACAAAATGAGAAAAGAAGGAAAGAGGGAAAGGAAAGAGCAAAAGACATGGGAATAAATTAAATTTTAACACTTAAGGATAAACAGTGTCCGTCTTTCCCCCTGACCCCATCGTGGGTTTTCTCCCTTCATAGGATAAATCTCTTTCAGTATCAAACGCGAACATCATTTATAGTGTTGAAAAAAAATTTAACTCAGTCTAGCCCGAGACTCGAAACCCACACCCTTAGAATGACAGTCTCACGCGGTATCCACTTACCTACACAGGCTCTATCTATAAATCACCTATTACCCGCGCTGTTATCAAACGTGTTAAATCAGCCATTGTCGGTGAGCCACCCCAGTTCCATTTGAAGTTTAAATTTTATTTACCTCACTTAGCCATCTATGGGTAGCAGTCCCCTTGCTTTCATAAAAAACATTTGTTGTGTAGATTAAAATCAAGAATGAAGTAATCTGTACTCTTGGGAGGTTACTGGTGCACCAACATATCTATCTATCTATATCTATATGTCTATATATATATATATATATATATATATATATATATATATATATATATATATATATATATAGACATATATGTGTGTGTCGAATTGATTTTGGATTAAAAGAGCGACTTCGTAAATTTACGGAACGCGTGTTAACACAACAGTAAGGACATCTCGTAACGTTGTTACGTAACACACGCAGTGTAAATAAAGTTTCAAAACCAGAAGTCGGAAGATATGCCGTGGGTAAGTCGGTAAGACGTCTGCTTGCTGAGTGGAGAAATCCGGGTTCAAATCTGGGCTGTTACGTTTTTTTTTTCTTTGTTCCGTTGAAAATACATTTCTATATTTTTGCGTTTGAAATTGCTTTCTTTCATTTTTTGTAGATTATCTTAAATTAGTGAAGGCCAAGTAAGGTCAGATTACATATATGTCTGCTTTATCTGTGTGTACAGTCCAGAGATGGAGTGAGTCAATTGGGTCAAGATTTGTGAGTAGGTCAGTGGATCGTGGGTCAACAGGACGTGACTCACTGTGACACACCACCCACCGTGACCTCTCTGACTCACACTGGCCCTACGTTTTAAATTTTAAGGTCTCCCTCTTTATTCGGCCTCCCTCCTTATTATTAAATTCAATGTATAGATAATTATTGAGTTGAGTTGATTTTGAGTTTAGCGCCCTTTTCAGCAGCGAGGCTATATGAGACGGGACCTACTGATTAACATGTAATCCGAAACACATGAGCTCCCGTTGGAATCAAACCAGGGTCTCCCACGCCACAGGTATATAATAGTGTCTTATATAGCAGTTAATATTCTTGCTATAAAGTATAAAGTTAAAGAAAACTTGTAGCTTCACGAAAGGCATTTGTTGGTCCTTCAAGGTCAACACAAGAACAAAAATGAAAACCTAATACTAGGTGTGCCTTTACAAGTGACTACTATGATAACAACAGAATGCTGCCTACGTTTAACATATTATGCCTCCGGGGGTTAGTAAAACGCTTAAATGTGTGAAAATCGCTGCACACAACAGGTCTTAGGAACACTCACAAATACGTAAAATTGAAAGAACAGAAAATAGTGCATTTTTGAAATGAGCATACAATTCACACTTCACGCAAAGTTCCAATATGGGAAATCAGTCAATATCTTCAGTTGGAATTACTGAAAAAGACAGAAACTGGCTATTTAAAATTCCAAGTGTAAACCTGCGCTTGGAGCGACTCTATTAGCTATATCACAACGCATTTTCGTGAGTTGTCTCTGTGGTCAAGCGTGCTTAATAGCGCTGTTAAAGTTCTAGAACCGGAGGGCGGCGGTTCGAGCCTGAGTACAGTAAATTTCTTTTTTCAAAATAGGGATGGCTTTTTAAAAGTATATATAAAGTTGTATTTTGAAGTGATTGTAAAACAAATTCAGATGAACTTTCACATTTCCAAGCTCACTCGTATTTATTCGCCATGTCCCAAATTTCACAGAAATAAATCCCTACGTTAAGCGGGTTTACATATCCAGACTCCTAACAAGGAAGGGTCACGCAGTGGCTCCGCTGAGATCCGAACGAGACAAATGTGTTTTCATTTGCTATATTATAACTAGATAGATACCAAAGTTATACGTGCCACCGAGTGGAATATCGTGAGTTACAATATATTTTGTAATGTAAGAACTACAAAGCTGGCAGAATATTTTGACCGAATCATTTGTTCGGAAACGGTTGGGTAAATGGAAAACTCGGATAATATGTATCCCGTCATTTTCAAGAACAAACCTTTTCGGATAAAAAAGTTTGCCCAGGATTCTCGCAGGGTCCCACACGGGGTCCAACTCAAAATTTTCAAATGACAAGAGGGATTAAGTAGCACATCGTTTGAAAGCTGTTGCAAAATGAAAGAAGATGCAGCAAGTCTCGACTCTCTACGACAACCCTGTGCAAAATGGCGGAGGGTCAAAATGTAAACAGAAACTTAATTGAAAAGTCAATGGTCACCGCTATAAATCGGAAACGGTGAAAAATGTGAAAATAGGAAAGGAAGTGTGGCATTATTTTCAAAGTACAACAATTTAAGGTAAAACGTCTTGTCCCAGGGTCCCCACATGGTCCCAGGTGGGGTCCAACTAAAAAGTTTCAAATGGCAAGAGGGGTTAAGTAGCTCATCGTTTGCAAGATCTCCTTAAATGAAAGTAGATGGAGCAAGTCTCTACTCTCTACGACAACTCTGTCCAAAATTGCGGCGGGTCAAAAAGTAATCAAAAGCTTATTTGATAAACTATGGCCACCTCGAATCCAAGATGGCCGGTTAAAACTTATGTCGTTCATAACAGTGCAAATTTAAATCTCTATTTTTCTCTATTATATATTTAGAAACAATAGGAAGATTAAAGAACAATTGAATTTCGATTCACCTCAACTATAATTTCATTCGGTAACAACACATATATGTTTTGTTTGGTTCCCTCGCCATCATTTACTTTAATATAACGAATATGCGATGAACACACAACTCTGACTTCCTCTAATTTTGTCATACGTAGTTCATGCATAAAGGACTTGCTGCACCAGTAGGTGGGTGGCTCTATTGTAATTCGTAACTGCGTATTCATGGCGGTTACATTTGTATGTCATTCGTTGGTTTGATCACAATACTCCAAGCAATACCAAATATACAAAAAAAAAAAAAAATCATTTGCAATATTGGCGAGTATTACCAAACCATGTGTAAGTCATTTCAGTATTTCGAGTTGCGCCAAACTTTGTTGGTTTAATTACAGTATTCCAAGAAATAACATATTTATATATAAACTCATTTTTCACGCTGGCAGCCATATTGGATTACCTCTAACACCAGTGGTTTGAGCTGGACATGCGTTCGATACATACTATGACATTTTGAACTCAAGACGTTTCGTTTTTTGAACATTTCGCATCTTTTCGTCATCCACTGATCAACATTCATGCCAAATTTGGTTTTCCTAGCTTCAGCAGTCTGGTATGCCTACCCCTTCGATATAGGTTTTAAGCTGTCTCTTGGATTCAAGGTGGCCATAGATTTTCAATTAAGCTTTTGCTTATATTTTGACCCGCCGCAATTTTGGACAGGGTTGTCGAAGAAAGTCGAGACGTGCTCCATCTTCTTTCACTTAACAAGAGCTTTCAAACGATGTCCTACCTCTCTTGCCATTTGAAACTTTTTAGTTGGACTCCACCTGGGACCATGTGGGGACCCTGGAACAAGACATTTTCACGTTGTGCTTTGAAAATAATGCCACGCTTTCTTTCCTGTTTGCACATTTGTTTTACCGTTTCCGATTTATAGGAGTAGTCATGGAATTAAGATTTTGTTTACACTTTGACCCGTCGCCCTTTTGCACACGGTTGTTGTAGAGAGTCGAGACTTGCTGCATTTTCTTTCATTTTACAACAGATTTCAAATGATGTGCCACTTAACCCCCCTTGCCATTTGAAAATTTTGAGTTGGACCCCATCTGGGACCCCGCGGGGGACCCTGGGGCATTTTTTTCTTACCACAAAAAGTTTCTCGTTGAAAATGGTGGGATAAGTGTTGGCAGAGTTTTTCACTTACTTAACCATTTCCGAACAAATGACGGTTCAAACTATTCTGCATGGTAATTTTTTGTAGTTCTTACATTACAAAATATGTTGTAACTCACGATATTCCGCCCGGTGGCACGTATAACTTTGGGATCCATCTAGTTATAACATATAAAATGCAAACACAATGGTCTCGTTCCGATCTCAGCGGAGCCACTGCGTGACCCTTCCTTGTAAGTATGAAAACATTTACGCTCACTCCAACCTCAATCATTTCATGAATTCAACCTGAATTACATATGTTATTAGGACGTAAAATTGAATGTGATTTATTCTACAAACACTTTTATACATTGCAAGAGCTGTGACGTCTAAATATTCACTGAGAACTCATAGTCGTATCGCAATAAACAAAAGCGAGTATGGAACAGTAAACTGCTTTCACAAAGGTTAAAAGAAAGCCTGCAAAAGCATGCAAAATGGTCGAGTGGTTTAGGTCGATACTCTATCAATCATATGTTTGTGTGTTAAAACCCGATAATTAGTTTTTCTAAGTGTCTTCCTATTTTCATTTGGAGGCGGAAAACATTTCTTTGAATAACTCATTGGAAACTTCTTTTGTTTCAAATTCGGCTAAGACGGAACAATATATCAATTGCAAATCTAAAATCCATAGCTGAAAACAAAATATAAAGTATGTTTTCCCATTATTATCCTCCGATTTGTAACGAGACCCGGGTTCGATTCCCGGAGGGAGTTCATGTGGTTCGGATTCCACCTTAATCAGTAGGTCCACGTCTCATATAGCCTCGCTGCTGAACGGGACGTAAAACTCAAAATCAATCAATCAATCTCCAAGAGAGAGAAATAAAAAAAAACTTTGTTATGGTAAATTCTAGTTCAAAGTTCGAAGCACTTGCTTTTGCACGTGATTTTTTGTTTCTTTTTTCAGGGAACAGAAAAGTTCTGGCGCCTAAGAAATTATACCATATGATATTGCAAATTTGCAAGTGGATGTATTTACATTGCAATTTGTGGTAATAAAGATATTATGATTAGAAAACAATATTGTAATAAGTAAGTTTAATTTCTTCATCCATCGCAAGTCTTAGGGGCCCCTTATACCTCGCCGCCCCCCGAATATCGATATCGAAAATTTCGAATGATATATTCATGTCCATATATTCGCGATATCGAATGTTGATATATGATTATATATATATATATATATATATATATATATATATATATATATATATCGACGATAGCGATTTATCGACATATCACAGGCCCAGGTCCGAGAAGTGATGCTTGAAATATACTGGAATCAACAATCAAATTCTAAATAAGTTCTCCATTTCCGTATTCAATGTTGAGGGGGAAGAGTGTGAACCCGAATAGAAATTTTTAGAAAAACAAATGTTAAGATAAAAGTAAGTTTTCCGTCTCCCCTTGAATATAAAAATTAACAGAAAACTATTACTGCAATTTACCTTTTACTTCTGTTTCTGATTGTTATCACAAATCAGCAACAGTACACATACTTTACATAGTATACCAATACACTCTATAACTTTTCACAACCAAGCAAGCCGGAAGATGAATTTCCTGTAATATTAAAGTGGAATATTCTACAAAATAGTCATAATTCATTGGCCATATTTCTATCAGTACTTTGGTACGGACTAAGAGCTACAAGACTAACAGAACTAGAAATTAAAGATTTCATTCCTTTTTTCTCTCAGACTAAAAGACTTCTGCACTTTCCTAAGATTTTCATTTTCTTAATATAAGTCCCCTATCCTGGGCTAATTCTGGCTACCGCGGTTTCGAGGTAATCGGTAAACGAAAGAGCAAAGTTTGTCGACTCTCAACTCTCGACAGTTTGTAAGAAGATATTTCACAGTTCATGTTGTTATTTCTTCGTTACAAAAACACTTCTATTTGACTCTATTCATGGTGAATTACTGAACTTATAAACATTGACAATTATTGAAAAATGAATAATTATTTTTAAACATAAAAGGCATTACAGTTCACTAGAATGCAGTAGTAGAATGCAGAAGTGAAAGAAAACATTGTTTATTTGTTGAGATGCGCAAACTGAATGTGAATAATAAGTTTTTCCCATTCTCTTGTCCAGAGGTGGATCTACGATGGACTTCTGGGGGCTCGGTGGTTGGTAATACTCCTATTTAGAGCTACTTTTAAGAGTTCCAAACTCTGGAATGGGTTTTATTTCTATATAAAATAACAAATATTCCCTTTCTGGGAGGCTATCGCCATGATCGCCCACTGGATCCGCCCCCGCTCTTGTGTAGCAGACTTTGAAGATATTTAGCTCCTGCGATGGTGATTAAGGATTGTAACATCTGGATAATTTTTATACTGATATCGGATAGAAACTTATCCGGATTTGCAATATCCGGTTGACGGACAACAAAACGGATGACGGATAACGGATAATATCAGGATAATGGATGACTGATAATATCCGGATAGCGAATGACGGATAATATAGAGGTAACGGATACTATCCGCATGATGGATAACGGATGACGGATAAGATCCGGATAACGGATGTTATCCGCATGTCGGATAATATCCGGATAATGGATTTATCCGGATAATTTATAAAATTAAGATAACGGATAATATCTGGATAATAGAACATTCGGATAACTGATTACATCCGGATGACGAATAAAGGATAATATCCGAATAAAGTATGTGGTTTGAAAAAGACAATATAGGAGAGAGACTTATCAATGCTTTCTCCTCATGGAGTTATTAAAAGACGATCATCGGGCAGTGGTCTTTACCATTGAAAGATATTGCTTCTTAAAATGTTTCCTAGTAACTTCCAATTTTCTTGTTCTTGTTGAGCGCGGTGGCTAATGGTAGACCGCTTACTTTGGCGCGTTGCGTCCTTATTGTTTCGATCCCCGGCAAATAAGTTTGCGGTGGACAAGATCGTATCCGTAGCTTCTCTTAGGGTACTCCCGCTTCTTGCCACTTTTCACTCCATCAATTCTTCTATTATCATTGACTTGCTTTAATCATTCGACACGGCAGCTCAGTGGTAGAGCGCTTCCTCTTTTGCGTGGGGTCCCTATTGTTTTGATCACCACCCAAGGAAATTTGTAGTGGACAATATCATATCCGTGGTTTTTCTCAGGGTACTCCTACTTCTTCCCACTTTTCATTCCACAAATTCCTCTATTATTATTCACTGGCTTTAATAATTGCGCGCGGTGGCTCAGTGGTATAGCGCTTCCTCTGGTGGACCAATTAACATTGAGGTGGATGAGATCGTATCTGTGGGTTTTGTCAGGGTACTCCCGCTTCCTCCCACATTTCATTCCTCGAATTCTTCTATTATCATTGACTTGGTTCAATCATTGGGCGCAGTGGCTCAGTGGTAGAGCGCTTCCTCTGGTGGGCCAAGTAAGTTTGTAATGGACAAGATCGTATCTGTGGGTTTTCTCAGGGTACTCCCGATTCTTCCTACTCTTCATTCCACCAATTCCTGTATTATCATTTACTTGCTTTAATCATTGAAAGCGGTGGCTCAGTGGTAGAGCGCTTCCTCTGGTGCGTGGGGTCCTTATTGTTTCGATCTCCAGTCAAGTAAGTTTGTTGTTGACAAGATCGTCTTCGTTGTTTTTCTCAGGGTACTCCCGTTTCTTCACACTTTCCATTCCACCAACTTCTCTATTAGCATTGACGCTTTAATCGTTGGGCGCGATAGCGCAGTGGTAGAGCTCTATCTCTGGTGCATGGGGTCCTTATTGTTTCGATTCTCGGCCTAGTAAGTTTGTGGTGGACAAGGTCGTATTCGTGGGTTTTCCCAGGTACTCTCGCTTCCTCCCACATTTCATTCAACCAATTCTTCTATCATCATTGACTTGCTTTAATCATTGGAGATGCCTTGGTCCCTTGAGGATTGCGGTGATGTCAGAAATCAGATTCGATCCCAAGCATTTGGGTTGTGATGTAAACCTTTGCTGTGGTTCAGTCTCAGTATTTTATTACGCGAGATAAAGCCATCCATACAGCTATAAATGTTGTTCTATCTTGCGCAAGCAGGTATTGATTTTGAGCCAATTCGGAACCTCATTTTTGGCGCTTTGAGGCCAGGAACCGATTTCGGACATTACACTGTCCTCAAACTACTAGGATCTTTTCAATGTTACCATCCGCGTCCAACAACCCCATGTTTAAAAGAGAAATAGAAAGGACTCGTGTCTAAAACTTCCGGACCCAGTTTCTTGAGGTTCAAGAGTAGGGATCGATTTCTGATATCACCATTGTGCTCAACGGATCAAAACCTTTGAAATGTCGCCAACGCCGTCCAATAACTTCATCTTTAATACGTGAATAGAAGGGACCTGAGCCCATAACGTCAGGACCCCATTCCTTGAGGTTCGTGGTCTGAGCCTGATTTCTGACATTACTACTGCACTCAGGGGCAGTGGTTAGGGATGGGCACGAGCGAGTTCGAGTGACTGAGTTTTTTTTAAAACTTGATTCGACTCGAAACAGACATCTTTTAGCTCGACTCGGGAACTCGACTCGAAAAATTTCTTCCGACTCGACTCGAAACTCGACTCGAATTTGGATCGAGTTTCGAGTCGAGTCGAGCCAAATCGAGCCAAATCTTGTGTGTAGTTTCAAGTTCCTTTTTCACTTATTCTGCATAAACAATATAATTATTATCAATGTTGCTACTTCCACTACAACTTATTATTATTATTATTATTATTATTATTATTATTATTATTATTATTATTATTATTATTAAATTCTGTAATTAAGCTTGAAAGATAGGCGGTTTCCATCTGAATACTAAAAACTAGCTAACTGCCGATTTCGGTAGTCGTGAAATCTAGGACACAAGGACATCGTTCACGAGGTTCTGGGTTTGAGTTCCGGAGGATCAAGTATTCGTGCTTGGGCTAAAATTTGTTAAAAGTTATAGCGTGCCAGGCAAACATGTTTAAAACTGTTCTGCCTAGGTCTACGGTTGTCAACGACTTGTGCGGCTTGGCTCACAGCTTATTCAATATCGAACCGAACCGAGAACCGAACCGGATGTGCACGAGTCGAGACACAATTTGTAAAGTTCGAGTCGAATCGAGACTGCTCGTAAAAATCTTGATTCGACTCGAATGTCTCAAAACTCTTCACATATTTTTAAAAATAGTTTTGAAGAAACTAATCACTCAGAAACAGTTATATATATATATATATATATATATATATATATATATATATATATATATATATATATATATATATATATATATACAGGTGCGGATCCAAGGGGAGCTACAGCTCTCTTGACACTCAGGTATACACTGGATAAAATAGGCTTCAATCCTGCTTTACACTGGATAAAGCGGCAAACAGTGATTTAGTCGCTCCTTTGATCAGATCCTGGATCCGGGGCTTTAAGGGTTCATAGCTGTAAAACTATGAAACCTATCGTTAGGGATGCGCACGAGACGAGTCGAGACAGAATTTTCCTGACAAATTTCGAGTCGAGACACAGCTCTTGCAATAAAAAAGAATACATTTTTCGAGTCGAGACATCACTTTTACAGCACATTTTCGAGACGAGAAAGCCTCAAATCTTGTCTCGTGCTCATCCCTACCTATCGTAGTCGGGTTAAGACTTCACTTAGAAACTAATATGTGCGCTATCCAAAAATACAATGTTTCAGAATCTAGAGTACACATGCGACAATTTTTAGAGAGGAACTTTGGCTATGTGCATATAATTTGAAGTACTCACCAAATACCTGTATAAAAATTGTTGCAGAAGTATGTTAGAATTCTGAAACATGGATATTTGGACAGCGCACGTACTAGTTCCTAAATAAGGTCTTGACCCTACTACGGTAGGTCACCTAGTTTTGGAGCTATGGACCTTTAAAGTTCATTTCTTCATGTTTTTGGCAGCCTATAACTCCGAAATTAAGCATTTGTGCGCCCAGGTTTGTTATTACCTTTTGTCTTATCTTGGTGTCAGGAACAGTATTTCTTCCAGATATGTTTTTGGGGCACTGCCCCCCTCCCGGAGCTCTGAGAGTGCCCCCCGGAGGAGACCAAAATATTACGTCTATAATACAATAATAAATAGAATAGTACCAGCAGTGCCCCTTCCCCCACCCTGAACATTTTTTTCTGAAAGAACAACTGGTCAGGAATCTCCTTGCATTTTTTAAATGGAGTATCGCATCGCAGTTTGCAGTGCAAATGGGAATGCAATGCAGTGCAAACATGGAAATACAACATTGCATTTACATGTTTGCACTGCAAATTGAAAAATGTATTGCAAATTGCGATACATCTTTGTGTCTTAAATTACTACGTAAGCTAAAATAAGGAGCAAGTTAAAAATATATTACTATTATTTCAAGAAACTTCCCCCGACTTGAAGGGTCGGTTATTGCAAGAAGAAATGCCTCGACTTTGGATTACAATAGTTTTCCACTTTTGTATTTCCTTCCCTTTGTCAGTTTATTGTTACTGGGTCATTCTCCAGATCTTCTCAGGTTTCGGGTGATTATCCTTGTTTCTGAGCGTGTAATAATAAAAAAAAATGTTCCTTGAAGAAAAGGCGCATTGGCAGCAGATTGGACCTAGCCGATATATGGTATATATAGCATGATTGTGGGTTGGTTAGTAAAACGCAGAAGTGCGTACAGTAGATCAATAAAACAGTAACGGTATTCTTCAATGCCAAAAATACAGTATAGGAAATTACTCATCTTTATCTCTCTTTTCTTTTTGCTTTTCATTTGAAGTACTGATATACCTGATACCTATTTACGTTCCTTGTTAAAAACAACATATGTTTTAGCAAGATTTCTTCTTGGGAGACGCCGCGAACCTCAAAAAACATCCCGAACAAATAGACTCTCTCTTTCTGTGTGTGTTTGAACCAATGAGTTGTTTTTCCTAAACCTAATTGTTGAATTTGCCGCTGTGGTAAAACTATTTCGCTCAATTTGACAAATAATATAATAAAATATAATACTTATCCAGCAATGAGCGTGGATTGCAAGGAAAAGCAGTGAACTCTAAAGTACCCCTGTAGCAGGGGCGGATCCAGAACGGACTTCTTGGGGGGGGGGGCGTGGATTGTAATACTGCTACTTAGCTAGTTTTAAGAGTTCCAAATTTTGGGATGGGTTTTATTTATATATAAAATAAGAAAGCTTCCTCTTCCGTGGGAGGGGGCGATTGCCCCGATCGCTCCCTGGATCCGTGTCTGCCCTATAGCCTCTCCTCGAAATTAAATGCATTGATCTATTATTTCCAATTCGAAGTCATTTTCGCTTCCATGTTAATGGTGACGGAGTTCCTGTTCTTTGTATCTCTGTACTCAAGAAAATAATAATAATAATAATAATAATAATAATAATAATAATAATAATAATAATAATAATAATAATAATAATAATAATAAAGCATCTGAATAATAACGATATTTTTAACCCCCCTTCTTTAAACTTTCTGTGTATTTCTCTGAATCTGGATATGTTGTTTTATAGTGTATAATGCAAAAAGGCTTCAAACAGCAATCAGGCAAAAATTATTTGTGTAAAAGACACAAACGCCTTATCAGTGGCTCTGCAAAGAAGTACTAAACAACTGACGTTGTTTCTGCTTGCCCTTAAACATAATGTTACGATTTACAAGGCACAGACAAAAGTAGAGAGCAACGTGAAATTTCGCCTAAGGGCACCTTCGTTGCTAAACTGAAGACTAGCACTCTGTCAACATATTGCATAGCTATCAATAAGTCACACTCAAAGGTTCTTTCCAAACGTTTTGGTATAACAGGTTAATCAAACTACGCTGTTGTAGGTAAGGGATGAGACTCTGAATGACCGATAAGTGTTGGAGTTCAGAGCCGTAGCTAGAAATTTCGTTCCCCGGGGCGAAGTAGAATTCGGCGTCCCCCGACACTCACCTTACCAAACTTTGACTTTTTCTTTCTGTACTTTTATTTTTAACATATAAGAGAAACACCTTTTTGTTGTTATGCTACGCTGTTTTTTCTTTTTTATCAAGCCGCTTAGACAGACCATTGCAACAGCCAAAAGCGATCGTTAT
Source organism: Thermobia domestica (assembly GCF_964235325.1). Taxonomy (NCBI): domain Eukaryota; kingdom Metazoa; phylum Arthropoda; class Insecta; order Zygentoma; family Lepismatidae; genus Thermobia; species Thermobia domestica. Next base: position 208,840,665 of record NC_137462.1, on the reverse strand, counting down.
GTATTCTTTAACAAATAAGAGCCACTCTCAAGAGGCTTATTTTAGACCTGCTGCTAAACTTGCCAAACTACCTTGTATACAAATCCATTTGGAGAATAATTGTGAAAAAAACATGGAGTCGATTCTCCTACGTCAGGACGACCATGTTAGACATGGAGTTGCCGGACGCGAGTGGTAGCGTTGGAAAGGTCCGGGTCCCCTGAGTACAGTAGTAATGTCAGAAGTCTGGCGCAGGCCACGCAACTCAAGGAATGGGATCCTGACGTTATGGATTCGAGTCCCTTCTATTCACCTATTAAAGATGAAGTTGTTGGACGGCGTTGACGGCATTTGAAAGGTTTTGATCCGTTGAGCACAATTGTGATGTCAGAAGTCGATCCCTAAACTTGAACGTCAAGAAACTGGGTCCGGAAGTTTTAGACACGGGCTCTTTCTATTCCCCTTTTAAACATGGGGTTGTTGGACGCGGATGGTAACATTGGAAAGATCCTAGTCGTTTGAAAACAGCGTAATGTCCGAAGTCAGTTCCTGGCCTCAAAGCGCCAAAAATGAGGTTCCGCATTGGCTCAATATCAATGCCTGGTTGCGTAAGATAGAACAACATTTATAGCTGTATGGATGGTTTTACCTCGCGTAATAAAATACTGAGATTGAACCACAGCAAAGGTTTACATCACAACCCAAATGCTTGGGACCGAATCTGATTTCTTACATCACCGCAATGCTCAAGGGACCAAGACCTCTCCAATGTTTAAAGCAAGTCAATGATGATAGAAGAATTGGTTGAATGAAAAGTGGCAAAAAGCGGGAGTACCCTGAGAAAACCTACGGATACGATCTTGTCCAACGCAAATTACTTGGCTGGGGATCGAAACAATAAAGACCACACGCACCAGAGTAAGCGGTTTACCATTCAGCCCCACAACAAGAACAAGAAAATTGGAAGTTACTTGGAAATATTTTAGAAGCAATATCTTTCAATGGTAAAGACCACTGCCCGATGATCCTGTTTTAATAACTCCATGAGCAGAAAGGACTGATATGTCCCTCTCCTATATGGTATTTTTCAAACCATATACTTTATCGGGAATATTATCCTTTATTCTTCAATTCATGAATTGTTTGAGGTTGAAGTGAGCGTAAATGTTTTCATACTTAGGAGTCTGGATATGCAAACCTGCTTACCGTGGGGATTTACTTCTGTGAAATTTGGTCCATGAAGTTATACAAAAACCGGTAAAATAAGGAACGTTAACATTCTTACAATGAGAACAGATTTCAATTCCCGGTGGGAGTTAGCGTACGCACGACTTTATCGTGGAAGACCCGGGTTCGATTACCGGTGGGAGCTCATGTGTTTCGTATTCCATGTTAATCAGTAGGTCCACGTCTCCTATAGCCACGCTGCTGACCGGGCAGTTAAACTCAAAATCACAATCACCACCACACGGCGGGAGTTTACGTGGTTCGGGTTTTACGTTAATCAATATGTCCACGTCATATATGGTCTTGCTGTTGAAAGAGACGTTAAACTCCAAATCAACTCAACTCATTAAGAGTTCTGAGTTTAATACCAACTTGAAACCATACGTTCAAAACAAAAATTGAAATAAAATGAAATCTTTATGTTTAACGTCCCATGGTTATGCCGGTTAGGCTAAAGGAGACGGTGATAATGAGATAGGAGTGAAATGGTGGAATGAAGAAAGTGGGAGGAAACGGGAGAACCCCGAGAAAACCCACCAGCACGGCGTCTGTCCACCACAAAGTCCAAACGGCGCGAGCTGGGATCGAATTACGGACCCGAAGCACCGGAGGTGAACGCTCTACCACTGACCCACTGCACCCCCCAAAATGAAAATTATTCATGCTTCTGATACCTATATAAAAATGGAGAGAGAGAGAGAGAGAATAAATATGGTTGTATTTTTCATAGGGCCAAAGTGGCTTAGTGGTAGAGCGTTCACCTCTGGTGCATGGGGTGCTTGGTTCGATCCCAGCTTGCACAAAGTCAGATTTGTGGTGAAGAAACACCGTGTGCGTTCGTTTCTTCAGGATTCTCCTGTTTCCTCCTACCTACATCGTTGCACAATTTTCGTTCACTTCTCATCATCACCGTCTCCTTTACCTAGTCGACATAAGCATGGGACGTCAAACTTAATTTAATTTCATTTCATTGAAAAAAATAACTATAATTCATAATCTGCATCTTTATAAAGCAACTTTAACAATCATATGGATGTATAATGCTTAAAATTGAATTAAATCGCAATTGCAGTAATCTGCAATATTTTAGGTTTCTCATTTATTTACATCAAATGTTTAGTTATTTGATACTTTATAGCAAGAATATTAACTGCTATATAAGACACTATTATATACCTGTGGCGTGGGAGACCCTGGTTTGATTCCCAACGGGAGCTCATGTTTTTCGGTTTCTATGTTAATCAGTAGGTCCCGTCTCATATAGCCTCGCTGCTGAAAAGGGCGCTAAACTCAAAATCAACTCAACTCAATAATTATCTATACATTGAATTTAATAATAAGGAGGGAGGCCGAATAAAGAGGGAGACCTTAAAATTTAAAACGTAGGGCCAGTGTGAGTCAGAGAGGTCACGGTGGGTGGTGTGTCACAGTGAGTCACGTCCTGTTGACCCACGATCCACTGACCTACTCACAAATCTTGACCCAATTGACTCACTCCATCTCTGGACTGTACACACAGATAAAGCAGACATATATGTAATCTGACCTTACTTGGCCTTCACTAATTTAAGATAATCTACAAAAAATGAAAGAAAGCAATTTCAAACGCAAAAATATAGAAATGTATTTTCAACGGAACAAAGAAAAAAAAACGTAACAGCCCAGATTTGAACCCGGATTTCTCCACTCAGCAAGCAGACGTCTTACCGACTTACCCACGGCATATCTTCCGACTTCTGGTTTTGAAACTTTATTTACACTGCGTGTGTTACGTAACAACGTTACGAGATGTCCTTACTGTTGTGTTAACACGCGTTCCGTAAATTTACGAAGTCGCTCTTTTAATCCAAAATCAATTCGACACACACATATATGTATATATATATATATATATATATATATATATATATATATATATATATATATATATATATATATATAGACATATAGATATAGATAGATAGATATGTTGGTGCACCAGTAACCTCCCAAGAGTACAGATTACTTCATTCTTGATTTTAATCTACACAACAAATGTTTTTTATGAAAGCAAGGGGACTGCTACCCATAGATGGCTAAGTGAGGTAAATAAAATTTAAACTTCAAATGGAACTGGGGTGGCTCACCGACAATGGCTGATTTAACACGTTTGATAACAGCGCGGGTAATAGGTGATTTATAGATAGAGCCTGTGTAGGTAAGTGGATACCGCGTGAGACTGTCATTCTAAGGGTGTGGGTTTCGAGTCTCGGGCTAGACTGAGTTAAATTTTTTTTCAACACTATAAATGATGTTCGCGTTTGATACTGAAAGAGATTTATCCTATGAAGGGAGAAAACCCACGATGGGGTCAGGGGGAAAGACGGACACTGTTTATCCTTAAGTGTTAAAATTTAATTTATTCCCATGTCTTTTGCTCTTTCCTTTCCCTCTTTCCTTCTTTTCTCATTTTGTTTAGCTTTCCATACTTTTTCGGTCTCTGCATGATGCGTATTATTGTTTTCGTTTCCTTTGCATTAATTCCTATCTCTTTGATCTTAAAGTAAATGGAATTTCTGTAGATTTATCTCGTGGTTGTTTCTCTAAGTGATGCTCTCAGATAGTAATACTTTTTCCTCCAAATGGAGGAATATCCTGGCATGTTATGTTTTCGGGCATGTATTTGCTGTCATGTTGGTTGTCCAACTATCAGACATACAGTGAAACTATTCTGCTACTGGAAAAAGCTATCATTTTTTATGTATCCAACCTCCACTTTTTACAGTCGCTGACTGTACATACGTGGTGCAATGGGGATGAGAGGAGTAAGCATAAAGTGCCTCTGGTCTAAGAAGTGGGGCTCTAATTACTATGGAAACGTGATGCCAAGGAAGAGGTTTATGGAAATTATGCGATTTTTACGGTTTGACTTGAAGTCCACTAGGGATGACCGACGCAAGACTGACAAATTTTGTCTGTTTTCTGAAACATGGTATAGGTTTATTGAAAATTCGCAAAAGTGTTACAACCCGGATGCCTTTTGCACTGTTGACGAACAGCTATTTCCGATGAAAACGAGGTGTAGATTTATACAGTTTATGGGTAACAAACCAGATAAGTATGGCGTGAAATTTTGGATGTTAGTTGAGGTGAAAAATAAATATATAGTGAACAGTTTTCCTTACTTAGGAAAAGATGAACAGAGACCAGCAAACATTCCACTGGCGGAACACATAGTTTTACAGCTTGTAAAACCTTTCAAAAACTCCGGACTTCATGTGACCTGTGATAATTTCTTTACGTCGTTACACCTTGCAAGAGAATTGCGAAATATGAAAATAAGCATTCTTGGTACTTTACGAAGCAATAGAAGGGAAGTACCAGCATCAGTTCGCTCTAGTAGGAATGAACTGTATAGCACAAAAGTACTCAAAACGGCCGATGACATCACACTCACATCGTATCAGTGTAAGAAAAACAAAAACGTTCTTGTGTTGAGCAGTCTTCATTCGGATGTGCGTGTTATGAAAGATGAGAAGAAAAAGAAGCCGGAAACAATATTGTTCTACAACAAACAAAAGGCCGGAGTTGATATTGTTGACCTGATGTCACGAAAATACTCTGTGAAGGCAGCAAGCAGGAGATGGCCTGTGCAGCTATTCTACAATGTGCTGGATTTGGCCGCCATCAATGCCCATGTTTTGTACAAATGTGCTACAGGGAGGAAAATCTCTCGACATACATTCATTCTCAAATTAGCGGAAAAACTTTGCGAAGCGACAAGACAGAAACGTGTGCAGAACGAGCTAAATTCTGAAGAGGTGCCAGGTTCGATCCCAACCAAGAAACGAAAGAAGTGTCAGATAGGAAAATGTAAGGGCAACAAAACCCAAGACGTGTGCTTTCGCTGTAAGAAATTTGCCTGTGGCTCTTGTACGAAGGTTGTGAAGAAATATGTTGTCTGTTCCACCTGCCCTGAATAAAGATGAGGGATTCGTGATGGCACATATATGTTGTGTTTTCAGGTAGGAAACTCAATAACATGACTGTTTCATTGCTCCTGTACGAAAATTACAAATTTCAGCCAGATAGTTGTTTCAAACTTTTTTATTCGAAAAAATGAACATTTATATTTTCAGAAATAATAAAAATTCTTGTGTCTCTATTGAAGAAAAAAGTTTCTTTAGTTATGCATATGGTCCAAAATTCCTTTAATTTCAATAAAAATGCATTTAAGGAAGTTGCATTAATATTTATTTATTAAAATTTAGTAGGGGTCAAAATGACCCCTTTGGTCCTTCTAGTATAAGAAAAATCTTGGTCCTTCTAGTGTTAACAAATACCTAGGTAGAATATTACATTTATTTCTCGTTCTACGTTTTGAAATGACAAAATCATAATTTTAAAGATAATTATAATACGATAAGCATAAAGGTTTCTAGAACTAATGAAGTAAATAGTATTGTGTAAGTTATCGGTTTCTAATCGTATTAAAACTAGAATATTCGTTTGTATCGCACTTTAAAGTAAATCCTCTCTATATATAATTCTTACTGGAAAGCATGTTTAACTCCAATTACTTAGTCAATATATTTAATAATATATTTTTATTATAATATTTTTACTATTCAATGTCGTATACACTTCATTTTCCAAAGCAAAACCTCGCAAATGTATAGTGGGCTAGTGAATATTATCAAATAAATTATCATTTAGTTTACGTAAATACTGCATCGCCTGATTTGAAACTTCGTACTTTAACTAATAATAATAATAATAATAATAATAATAATAATAATAATAATAATAATAATAATAATAATAATAATAATATCATAGCCATATCTTATAAGAATTTCAGGCTTACTCAATAAATGAATTCAACGTGGTCTCTATTAGAAGTTCTATTTATTCGAATCCGATATAAATACAAAGAGAAACTTCGAGAACAGGTAAAAGAAAAATGTTACTTTGGTGGGGCTGGAACTAACCTTGAAGAGTTCCTTTCAAGTTACAAATGCCTTAGACAGATTGTTTCTTGTCTTTAAGTTAACTGATTCACTAAACGTATCTGAGTAAGTTGTCTTTATTTTCTACTCGGTTATACACGTTTTACAATAATTTCTTTTAAGCTTGAACGACAGGACCACGAATGCAAAAACATTTAGGTCAATTAAAATTCCCCCACCGGGAATCGAACCGGGGACCCCGTACACCAGACGCACACGTGTTAGCCACTAGATCAGCGATAAGAATTAATGAAATCTGTTTTGAAATGTCTGAAATTTATGCCTATTTCGCTCTGATGTAATATGTCTACTGATGTTTTTATGTTTACCGTATTCGTTACTTTGAGGAACGATATATGTTATTTATATATGTTCTATTACGTATTCGTCCATAAATACTATATAAATTATCAGAATTATTCATGATCTTTCATGGAAATTCGCTCGTACATGCACAGTAGACGGACAGTGTAATTGGAATGTGAGTTCAACAGAGATCATGTATTTCGCCGACATTATTTAATAGCTATATAGAAGAGATAGCGAAAACGAGTCTATCTAATGAAGATGGAATTTCGGTAGGAGATGAAATGATGAGGTGTATACGGTTTGGGGTTGATATAGTTGTTGTTGCAGAATCTAAAAAGAAAATTAATAAGATATAGAAAACTTGAGAAAGGCTTCTGAAGAGTATGGGATGAAAATAAATGTTAGAAAGGCAAAATCCATGGTAATTGAAACGAAGCGATGGGTGTCAAATATAGAAGTAGGAGCAGGAGAAAATAACAAATGACTAGTTTTTGATTAGTATTATTAGTGATGATATGATATGCGAACGTGAAATAAAAGCAAGGATAGAAATGGTGAAAGAAGCCTTTAGGATGAAGAAAATACTATTTTGTGGGACCTTGAATAGGGTTGAAAAAGACTCATAAAATGCTTCTTGTACTGTATTTTACTGTATTTATAAGGCAGAATCATGGATATTATGCAAAAATGATGAGAAACAATTGATGGCTTTCGAAATATGTGCGTGGAGAAGAATGGAGAGAAATAGCTGGGTCGAGAGGAAAACGAATTAGAGGGCATTGGAAATGGAAGGAGAAAAATATAATTAAGAACAGGGAGAAAAATTGGTTGGGATATTGGTTAAGAAGGAAGTGTATCATGAGGGATGCGCTAGAGGGTATGGTGGCAGGAAAGAGAGGGAGGGGGTTAATTAGACTAATTAGGCTATTGGCGATATCAAAACAGAAAAATCGTATGTGAAGATGGAAAGGTTAATAGAAGATCGTGGAGCATAGCAATTTCTCAGTCGCGGTAAGTGACCCGCTGGTAATGGCGGAATACTTCTGATGTAATGATGCCGATTATGCACAGTAGAAACAGAAAAATCCACTTTACTGTCCATCAAGCCATCAATTGTTTCTCATCATTTTTGTATAATATCCATGATTCTGCCTTATAAATACAGTAAAATACAGTACAAGAAGCATTTTATGAGTCTTTTTCAACCCTATTCAAGGTCCCACAAAATAGTATTTTCTTCATCCTAAAGGCTTCTTTCGCCATTTCTATCCTTGCTTTTATTTCACGTTCGCATATCATATCATCACTAATAATACTAATCAAAAACTAGTCATTTGTTATTTTCTCCTGCTCCTACTTCTATATTTGACACCCATCGCTTCGTTTCAATTACCATGGATTTTGCAGTTCTAACATTTATTTTCATCCCATACTCTTCAGAAGCCTTTCTCAAGTTTTCTACGTCTTATTAATTTTCTTTTTAGATTCTGCAACAATAACTATATCAACCCCAAACCGTATACACCTCATCATTTCATCAATAGACATATTACATTAGGGCGAAATAGGCATAAATTTCAGACATTTCAAAACAGATTTCATTAATTCTTATCGCTGATCTAGTGGCTAACACGTGTGCGTCTGGTGTACGGGGTCCCCGGTTCGATTCCCGGTGGGGGAATTTTAATTGACCTAAATGTTTTTGCATTCGTGGTCCTGTCGTTCAAGCTTAAAAGAAATTATTGTAAAACGTGTATAACCGAGTAGAAAATAAAGACAACGTACTCAGATACGTTTAGTGAATCAGTTAACTTAAAGACAAGAAACAATCTGTCTAAGGCATTTGTAACTTGAAAGGAACTCTTCAAGGTTAGTTCCAGCCCCACCAAAGTAACATTTTTCTTTTACCTGTTCTCGAAGTTTCTCTTTGTATTTATATCGGATTCGAATAAATAGAACTTCTAATAGAGACCATGTTGAATTCATTTATTGAGTAAGCCTGAAATTCTTATAAGATATGGCTATGATATTATTATTATTATTATTATTATTATTATTATTATTATTATTATTATTATTATTATTATTATTATTATTATTATTATTAGTTAAAGTACGAAGTTTCAAATCAGGCGATGCAGTATTTACGTAAACTAAATGATAATTTATTTGATAATATTCACTAGCCCACTATACATTTGCGAGGTTTTGCTTTGGAAAATGAAGTGTATACGACATTGAATAGTAAAAATATTATAATAAAAATATATTATTAAATATATTGACTAAGTAATTGGAGTTAAACATGCTTTCCAGTAAGAATTATATATGGAGAGGATTTACTTTAAAGTGCGATACAAACGAATATTCTAGTTTTAATACGATTAGAAACCGATAACTTACACAATACTATTTTCTTCATTAGTTCTAGAAACCTTTATGCTTATCGTATTATAATTATCTTTAAAATTATGATTTTGTCATTTCAAAACGTAGAACGAGAAATAAATGTAATATTCTACCTAGGTATTTGTTAAGGAAACCTTTGAAACAGTGATGATTTCAGGGCATGACCTGTGGGAGAATTTGAGATCCTGTCGACATAAATTCGTGGCCATATCTTCGATCATGCTCAAAGTGGACTAATAATGTTCTATCAATTTCCTCTCACTCATATATTGAACATTACACGGAGAGAATCTTCTGAAATCATCAATGGTTATGATTATTTTCCATTACAAATCAAAAGATAATAATGAAATATTGAACGTACTTAATATTTTGTTTTCAGTTTTGAATTTTAAATTTGCAATTCATGTAATGTTCCCTTATAATCGAATTTGAGAGAAAAGTAGTTGCCAAAGATTTATTCAAAGAAATGTTTTCAGTCCTCTGATGAAAATAAGGAACAGACTTTTAAGGAAAAACAAAACAAAACGAATACTTCCTACAGGATTTGAACACACAAACTTATGATTGTTAGCCTATTGATCCAAACCGCTCAATCAGTTCTTACGTCTTCATAGAGTTTGTTTAGACTTTTGTGTAAAGTAGTTTCCTGCTCCACACTTTTTTGTTTATGTCGATACCACTATAAGTTTGTGGTGAGTACTTGGACGTTACAGGTCTTGCAATGCATAAAAGTCTTTTTCGTATAAACTATATTCAATTTTACGTCCTAATAACTTATATGCAACAGGTTGAATCTGTGAAATGATTGGGGAGTGATCGTAAATGTTTCCATAGTTAGAAGCCTGGATATGGAAACCCGCTTAACGTGGGGATTTACTATTGTGAAATTTGGTATATTCTTGAAGTATATTACATAGACAGTATAATTATTATCAATGACACTACTACTACTACAACTTTTATTATTATTATTAATTGTAACAACTCTGTATGTAAACGTGAAAGATAGGCGGTTTGTATTTGAATACTAAAAAACTAGTTGAATGAGAACCTGGGTAGTCGTGAACTCTAGGAGTCAAGAACATTGTTCACTAGCTTCTGAATTTGGGTTGAGGGTCTAGGTTGAGTATTCGGGCTCGAGCCAAACACTGTTAAAAGTTATAGGGCACAGGCCAAATATCTTCAAAACTGCTCGGTCCGCGTTTAGAATTGTCAACGACTCGAGCAGCTCGGCTCTCAGCTCATTCCCTATTGACCCGAACCCAGAAGTGAGCCGAGCCAACAGATCACCCAACGACTCGGCTAAAGCCCTCGGCTCAGTTGAGCCGAACCGAGGAGATGGCTCATTCCTACCAAGTCAGCTCGAGCCGATGGTTCACCCCAAGTGAGCCGGCTCGAGCCATCCTCTCAGTTGAGCAAAGCCGAGCTGAGCATGTTATGAAAACTCTCTTGTGGTTTCGCTTTCGAGACGAGACGAGATGCGAGCAGTGTGAGCAACACTAAAAGTATCCCATATTATTGTGTAGCTTACATTTATCATGGCTTTCGTTTTGCAGTGTAATCAGGCCATGATTTCAAGACGAGATAATACGAACGAACCATTTGTCAAACTCGACTGAACTCGACGCAAAAAACTGAATCGGCTCGGAACTCGAATCGAGGTTATTACCTTTGACTTGACTCGAAACTCTATTTGAATTCGAGTCGAGTAGAGTTTTAGCTTGACTCGTGCTCATCCCTATGCGTTTGCTGAACTAATTATATAATAATAACAATATCGTTATATAAAATTAAAAATACAGAACATAAAGAAACATTACGCTACAACTAATAAAATGAGAACACATGAACTGGGAGTGAATAAAAACTCGCCAGTAACTCTAAAATTGATACATGCTTTTTAAAGCTAGTTTCAAACTCTATAATCAACGGGACTCTAGGATAAGCCAACTGATCTGAAAGAACGCTAATATTACATACCAGCAGCAAACTATTTTCTAGTAATAAAGTAGGCCTGCTCATCAGAACACAGTTTATTCATATTGACCCCTTACTATAAATCGTTAATTATGGCACTCTAGCTGTTGATAAATATTTTCCGCCGGGGCAGTTCAGACTGTTTACTTTTAAATTTTGTCCACCATCATCCTCAGCTCTTAAGAAAAAGTATTCTTTCAAATGTTCGGTAAAATATTTTCGTTCTCCATCTTTATAAAAACAACACCAATCAAAGTAAAATAGAGTACCGGTATCATTGCACTCCTAGTTCACTCACAGAATGTATTGATTTGGAGCTGTGAAATCTACGACAAAATCTTCCAGGTGCTTGCAATCAGTACACGTGATTTCCCCAAGGCTGTCTTCATCTTCCAAAAACAGCAAATGGCACTACGAACTTGCGAGCACATGGTATTTGCCTCCATCCAGCTATAACGAATGCACTCAATTTTCTTCGTGCAGTTGAAACCGATTTTCCTCCGAGCTGTTACACGAAGACAATTAGTCTAATTGCCTACGTGTCGAACTGCTGAGCCAAAGGACGAGGGATCGAATCTCGGAGAAGGACATGAAATTTTTTTTAGTTGCAGAATTATACATTTCACCCACAATAAAATGAGCTTTCAAACAGTTTGTGATTCTCTGGAAAATTAAGAATTTATTTCAGGTTAAACTTGTGAGCAGTGAAACCAAACGAATTGGGCTCATAGTTGTCCGAATACCTGACGGCTTGAATAAATCATACGACACGCCTTTAGTATGGAGTTAAAGAGCTTTCTGATACCTATAAAGAAATCTCACTGACTTAAAATTCACTACAAAATATGACCTACCAGAAGTTTCAACACCACGTCTGCGTCACTTCGGTGAACGCTGTATCGAAACTTCCTATATAAATTTCACTCATGTGACATCTAGTCAGTCGATCGTACTTGGTTTGTTAGCTAACTATAATGAAGGGGTATAGACGAACAATATGCAAAATCCATTTCTCAAGTTTGTCAGGAGACGAATTAAATGTTACGCCCTTATGTTTCAGAATTGTTGAATTTATTTGGGGGGGAGGAGAGTTCAGTCATGTGCTGTAAGTAGTGACTACTGCTGTTAACCATTGCTTTCTTTAATTTTTCATTTACACATCCTATCCTCTTTCAAGTTCAGTTCCACATGCCATTCCATTTAGTTTCATATATTCTATTCGATTACATACGCATTCCTCAATCTCTTTAATATGTCCAAATTAACAAAACTGTTCTCTTGCTTTCTTTCAAATAATAATTATTTAGATTTTAGGAGAGTTAATTTTAAATAAACATGCAACCAATTTGTTAATTACTACGAGCATTGAGTTCTTCCTCACTTTGTGTTAATATATATTCTTCAGTGTTTACATTCTAATAATAATAAATATTTATGCCAAACTTAGATATAATTGCAGTATACGAATGTTAAGTGGGTAATAAAGCAGTTCAACCCAATATCTTACTTCAATCTGTATCGTAGATTACAATTATCGTTAAAAGAAATTGAATATTCGTATCCAAAATTGATTTTATGTAGGTAGGATGGATAAGAATGCGCGAGACAAGATTTGAGGTCGTCTCGTCTCGACAATATGCTGTAAAAGTGATGTCTCGACTCGAAAAATGTATATTTTTCTATTGGAAGAGCTGTGTCTCGACTTGAATTTTGTCAGGAAAATTGTGTCTCAACTCGACTCTGCGCATCCCTAAGGATGGTCAGTTTGAAGAGACCAGTATTCCAAAGCTGGCGTGATAAAAATCTATACCATTACGCAGCATCTATTTCAGATACAACCATTATTATACACTTCATTTTCACAAGCTTCTTCTTATAATAACTATATCGATTTCCTACTTAAATTCAATTATAAATAATTGTTTCTTATCTAGCAGCTAATATTCATGCTATACAGTACAAATTCAGTGTAAATAAATAAAAATGTAAGACTTTACAGATTACTGTCATTGCGCTTTAATCTGATTTTAAGCAGTACATATTTTCTAAATAATTGTTCAAATTGCTTTATATGAATCCAGATTATGAGATACCCTAAGGTTTTGTAATGCAAAAGATACAAGTATATATATATATATATATATATATATATATTTGGTCTAGGAATTAATTCGTGCGGGTGGACAAGAGATGGCGCAACGAACGGAGCGTCCCACAGTTCCGTGTATCCACACATGTGTTGCAAACCCTGTCATCGCGTATCGTTCGTAGTATAGGGCAGTGGATTAAAGCGTCAACAACACCAGTTTGTAGTTAAGTGAACATGGCGCAATTTGTGCCTGATAAAGTGTTTTTGCGGGGTGTCCTGCTGCATTACTTTAACATGCAGAAAAGTGCGACTGAAAGTCATCGTATTTTGGTGGAAGTGTATGGTGACCATGCTCTAGCTGAGCGAACGTGTCAGAAGTGGTTTGCACGGTTTAGAAGTGGTGATTTCGGCTTGGCAGACCAAGAGCGAGCTGGACAGCCAAAAAAATTGCAAGACGAAGAATTGACAGCATTGCTCGAGCAGGATTCGTGTCAAACGCAGGAACAACTTGCAGCAGCATTAGGCGTTGATCAAACAACAGTCTCCAAACGCTTGAAAGCCATGGGAATGATTCAAAAGATGTCATATTGGGTCCCACATGAATTGAAAGACAGAGACGTTGAAAGACGAAAAACCATTTGCGAATTGCTGCTTCAACGAGAGAGCAGAAAGGGGTTTTCTGCATCGAATTATTACGGGTGATGAGAAGTGGATTCATTACGAGAACCCTAAACGAAAAAAGGCCTGGGTGAAACCAGGTGAACCAGGTCCATCACAACCAAAACGAGATATTCACTGTGCAAAGGTTATGCTGTGCATATGGTGGGATATGAAAGGTGTGGTGTACTATGAGCTGCTGCAACCGGGTGAAACTATGAATGGAGAACGTTATCGACGACAATTAATGCGTTTGAAGCAAGCTCTGGCCAGAACACGACCAGAATGGGAGAACAGACATGATAAACTTATTGTTCAACATGATAACGCTCGCCCACATGTCGCAAAACCGGTCAAAACCTATTTAGAAAATGTCGGATGGGAAGTTTTACACCACCCGCCGTATTCACCAGACGTTGCTCCTTCGGACTACTACTTGTTCGATTGCATGAACAACGATTTGATTGGACAGCGGTTTACTTCTTCAGAAGATATCGAAACATGGGTCTCTGACTGGATCGCTTCCAAGGATGAGGACTTCTTTCGCCACGGAATCCGTACATTGCCTGACAGATGGGCGAAAGTGGTGGCTAGCGATGGACAATATTTTTCCTAAGGTATTTATGTATTTTGTGTTTGTACTATAGCTTCAATGTGTGCGTACCAACCGCACGAATTAATTCTAGACCAAAATATATATATATATATATATATATATATATATATTATATATATATATATATATATATATATATATATATATATATGTGTGTGTGTGTGTGTGTGTGTGTGTGTGTGTGTGTTGTGTATTTTAGGGGACTTCCGGGCTTGATCTCCCCAAAATTTTATGTTTCTTCAAATAAAATATTGTAAAGTGAATGAAATATCTTGTAGAATGTTCACAGTTCCAAGAATGAAGTTAGCAAAGCCCCCGAATATATACAGGGTTTTCATAAAGTATGGGACGTATTTAATTCGCTTATAATTTACCTAAAAATGCTCATATTGAAATCAAATAAAGTACAAACGGTAGCGGAAGGATTAAAGTTTTACCTGTAATCTGCACCAGCTCAGTTCATTCACCGCCACACCTCCAACTGGGCGCCATTTACGTCCACACATTCGCGTAGGCGGCGCTGGAATGTTGTGCGGCCTCCAACTTCGAGGACGGTCCAGGACGCTTCCTGTCTCCAAGAACTTATCATGCCACTTTCGGATTGCACTCTCAGTCGGTGCCGGCTTTTTGAATTCTTTGGTGAACTTTCGACACACCAGAATTGGTGATTTTAGCTCTGCGTACCACAGAACACATTGCGTACCACAGAACATAAGAAACTGACCCTTGCCCTCCCTCTCTCAACGTGTTCAGAGTTGCCGCTTATCTAACAGTGTTGCCAAATAAAAATTTAATCCTTCCGCTACCGTTTGCACTTTATTTGATTTCATTATGAGCATTTTTATGAAAATTATAAGCAAATTAAATCCGTCCACACAAAACTCTATATATGAATAATTTTCATTTTGGACGTGTGGTTTTAGGTATTCAACTGTGTTCATATTTCTCATTTTTAACGTTTTCGTATATGAATTATGAACATGGCGGGCTAGTAAATGGGACAGGAATTTGAAAAGTGACAGTTTTTTTTGAAAAAAAGTAACTTTCCGCACGGAGGCTCGAACCGTCACTCTTCGTTTCTGAAATGTCAGTAGCAGTACTAAACCCGCTTGACCACCGACACAACTTACAAGAGCTTGTATTATAATATTGATAATAGAATCGCTCCAGCACAGGTTTCTACTTGGATTTTTAAATATCCATTTTCTGTCGTTTTCGGAGGGAATGTGCAATTCCCTGTGTATAGACCTGCGGAAATTGTGACGGATGTAGGCTGTTTCTGAACGAGTTTCCAGCTTTTCGGGAAGAGGTGTATATAGTTATTTCCAGTAACCTTGAACGACAGGGACACGAACACAAATACATCGAGGACATTTAATATTTCAAAGGCTCTCCCACCGAGAATCGAAACTGAGACTCCGCCTACTGAACTATCTGATGGGTGGGTTGCCTGGTTCGTTCCCAAGGCAAGTAAGCTTTGAACGGTCTTGGCAAGTAACTTAACGCAAGTAACGGGTTACATTTTGCCAAAGTAACTGTAAGGGTAACGCGTTACAAATTTTAATTAACGTACCTAGTTTGTGTTACTTTCCGCGTTTGGAAACAAATGTTTCTTTCCTTTAAGTGAATTTCTCAGACTGAAACAATCGAGCATGAACTACATATGTCAGTGACCGACAGTCACAAACACACAGGGAAACAGATAAGTACGTAGTGACACTTGCTGTTTTTGGAAGAGCAGGAAGATGAGATGGAAAGTGTTCCTTTGTTTAAAATTATAACCGAAGGGCACTATTATGTGCAGGACCAATTCTCCCTCTTTCTCTCTCTCTCTTATGTTTCACAAATATTACATGTTTCGGGCATTTTTGAATATTAGCTATGTTTTATGTCTGATTATTTGGTAGTAGTTTTTAGCAGACGGTTCTTCCAAATAAATCTTAACTAACACAGTAGTAACCAATGTTTTGTTTACTGATTTTCTGGAGGATAAAGAACTTAGACTCTTGGCTAGCTTTTGGCAACTTAAAAATTGAGGATCCCCTACTGGGCCAGGGGTGGCCATTCCTCCAGGTGCTTGAAAATAGCATGTATATCTTCGTCACTGAAATTCCATTATACATTTTCTCCCTATGAATATGTGCCTGTCTTTACAGGTATTTCTTTACCTTATATGAGTAACGAATTTACAAGAAATCCTTTTTTATTAATCTCGGAATTGGGGGAAAGGAATGGAGTTTTTAAGCACATATATATAATTAACAGTAGCTTCTTTTTTTTCTGAAAAGCTACAGTGTAATTCTCAAATAAATATGGATAACTTACCCGACATTCACATTTCAGTTGCTATTTTCTTCCATTCTCTATTTGAAACGTGTGTACGAGGGCTATCCAGAAAGTAGATTACGTTTTCGTCTGTGTCCGCTAGGGGCGGGGCTAGCGCGGCCATCTTGGGGTCAGAGCGTTGCGCAGCTCAGTCGGCATCTAGCCGTGCTAGTGAGAGGTTCGTGCTGTGCTCCGTTAAGATACTGTGACGGTTTGAAATGTCTGCGTTAATTGAAAATCCCGCGAGCTGCGAGGTGCGTGCAGTAATAAGGTTTCTGACAGCAAAAAACTGTAAACCGATAGAAATCTATCGGCAGCTGTGTGAAGTGTATGGGGACAACATTATCACTGAAGGTGGAGTGCGACAGTGGGTAATAAGATTTAAAAATGGCCGAACCAATGTTCACGACGAAGATCGAAGTGGGAGACCCAGCAAAGTGACTGCCGAACTTGTCGAAAAAGTCGATGTTAAAGTCCGTGAAAATCGAAAGTTCACAATAACGGAACTTTCTTTGAGTTTTCCACAAATTTCGCGAAGTTTGTTGCACGAAATCATCAGCGAAAAGCTTGGTTACCACAAGTTTTGTGCAAGATGGATTCCAAAAATCTTGACAGAGGACCACAAAAATCAGCGAATGGCTGCAGCGTTGCAATTTTTGGACGCCTACAATAAGAATGGTGACTCTTTACTCGATCGCATCGTTACTGGTGACGAAACATGGGTGAAACACGTGAACTGTGAAACGAAATTGCAATCAATGCAGTGGGGGCACACAGGTTCTCCCCGAAAACCCAAGAAATGCATGCAAACAATGTCGGCAAGGAAGATGATGGCGACTGTTTTTTGGGACAGAAAAGGTGTGATTTTGGTGGACTTCCTGGAAAGAGGCACTACAATAAACGCTCAAAGGTATTGCCAAACTCTGCAAAACCTCAGAAGAGCAATTCAAAACAAGCGCAGAGGAATGTTGAGCTCTAAGATCTTGTTGATTCACGACAACGCCCGGCCCCACACGGCAAATGTCACGCGTGAAGTTCTTGAATCTTTTCAGTGGGAGTTGTTTCCTCATCCGCCGTACAGTCCCGACCTGGCACCGAGCGACTTCCACCTATTCCCAGCAATGAAGAAGTGGCTGGCTATGCAGCGTTTTGATGACGACGAACAGCTGCAAGAAGAGGTAACGAAGTGGTTGAAGTCGCAGGCGGCCGAATTTTTCGACGAAGGAATTTCCAAGCTCGTACATCGCTACGATAAATGCCTTAATTTGAATGTTGACTATGTCGAAAAGTAGTATTTGTGTGTGGCTTTCATCTGTATATAATAAAATTTGTTTCCTATACTTTGTTGATTTTTTATTCCAAAACGTAATCTACTTTCTGGATAGCCCTCGTATTATGATGTTTTTGTGTTTCTTATCCCATATTGCTGGAACATTCCTCACTAGTTCTATTAATATGTCTTTCATAATCACATTTAACAGTGCAGCAAAACCTCTCGAGTATAGACATACATAATCCTCTGTAGACGAAATTTTAAACAAATGAAAACTATTCCTTGCAGCGCTTCAAGGAGAACCAAAGAGAACATGAGCCACAGCGTTGCTTCCGCTGAACATCGATGTAAAAACAAACTTTGTTGTTTATTATCGCGACCACTGATTCACCCTCGCGGTTGACCTGTAGGTCGCAATATAGCGTACCCGCATGTGCATAACCATTTGAATCCATGTGTTTGTGCCAGTATCGAGAGTGACACCTCGACCTTGATCGCGAGGTCTCTTCAGTATCTTTCTACCCTTGGGCCTTATTTTAACAACTTGTGCAAATGTCCGGAGGTTCCAGACCTCCTGGCTCCGCCACTGATTGGTAGCATGCATTTCTCTGTTCACTTCTATGTTCAGCGATAATTTTATTCTTTCAAGCCAAAGAGAATACATTCGTTCTCCTTCGCATTTGGCATTCTTAAAAATAAAATTATGTTATACTTAAATATGCGATTTTGCCATTTTCAATGTAAATTTCTGTCCCCTCCTCCGCAAAACAAATCTCATGGGCGCAATTTGCGTGTATGGTCCCCCTGTTCCAAATAGAAAAAATGATTTTTTTCTATATTTTCTGCAAGACTATTGGCAAAATATAGAATTTCATATCCAGTATTTCTGTTTACTTGGTACTGGAATTAATAGAATTGGAAGTTTGTGTATGTTGGAATTGGAATTGTTTTGTGTATGTATAATTGTGCTGAACAGCCATGGATAAATGTTTTGTGCTGCTATATATAGATGTACGAAAATTGTTAGGAAAGTTTCTAGAGGGTGGAAAATATTCTTCCCAGGCTGGGACAACAGTAATTAAGTTAGTGCCAGGGAAAAAAAAAACTAGAGACGGGGAATTTCCTTAGCTTTCCCCCTTACAAAAACGTTTTGTAAGTAACAAACGTTCTGTGTCTGACGTATGACTGCGTAGTGTTCAGTATGGCTCCGTGGATGAGTGAGTAGAGTCGTTGCTTAGTAATTATAAGTTCCATGGTTCGAGTCCTGCTCAGAGCAGTCCAATTTTTTCATTATTTGTTTCCCATATCTGAAGATGTTTCTCCCCCTCCGTAATTATCTGGTGCTCTCAACTGAGTTTTTCACTTGAATTCAACAATTGGTAGTGGGATGCTGTCAGGTTTGGGTGAGCTTTTACATGTCTACTTACCAAATCAAAATTTTCGACAAAATATGGATGCTATCCAATCATTTTGTCTCAAATTCTAAATTTGCGCATGTGACTGCATCTCTCTTTCATCATATTTGCATCTCTCGTTCTCCAATGTCATCAGCTATGGCATGAGATGGCTTGGGAGCAAAACTTGAAATCATAAAAGTGCCGTACCAAAGGGCTCACTCTAAGCATTTAATTAAATGTATGTGTTTTCACACTGCAGGAGGGGGGTATCCGCTCTTCCTACCCTCCTGAAGTGACAGAATATTTATTCAGACTCTGCAAAGTTATTTCAGATCAAACGACAGAAAGAGTGTTCATTCCAACAGCAACAGGATTGGACTTTAATTTTTTGTTTCAATTTATCGTCTCAAATAGGACAAATATCTAGTAATATGTTTGCTATAAGAAGTATACGTCTAAGGTTCATTTCATTTGGAGAAATGATGCTGTAGACGATAGTGGAAATTTCGCCCAAATGTACGGGAATTTTTAGTGGCTGGCGATTATGCTTCCTTTTAAAGTTAATTCGGTTGCAATACTTACCGGCAAATGCTTCGGACTCAACTGGTGGAGCACTTTAGCCGTACCATCCAGAAGTGTCCCTCGCTGTACCATGCCGAGATCTCAAACAGAGACGAAATGGTGGACACGTCATATTCGCTATGTGTGGTTGCATAAAGGTCTTCACCACAGGGAAAATTAAACTGCCGCTAATTTAATAGTTTTTCTGTAATATGTTCAAAATAAATACAAATATTGGGAAAGCAAAAACATAGTACGCTAGATATTATGATTCTGCACGTGATACCGTCATCACAACTCACTTATCTGCTTTCCATTTGCAACTACCAAAAGATTTAGTGTTTTTGCGGGTTTTGTAAATAGCGGCACACCCGAAGAAGATAGGTGAGTTGTGATAACGGTATCACATGCCGAATATTATCTAGTGCAATATGTTTTTGTTTTTACAATAATGTTATTTGTTTTCAAGATATTATAAAAAACTTTAAAATTAGCGGTAGTCAGGGGTGTAGCCAGCAGGTTTATGTAGGGGAGGCCCGTCGTTTTTGAGGGGAGGCAGCTACAAATCCAAAAGAAATTATGTTGCAGCTAGTGTTTTTGAGGCCTGAAAAACCGGCAAATTTTTGTTTCCTTCCGGGAAGCTAAAATACACTGGTTTCTAGCTTCTTCTTCTTCTTCTTCTTCTTCTTCTCCTTATTATTATTATTATTATTATTATTATTATTATTATTATTATTATTATTATTATTATTATTATTATTTGCTTTTTGTCCATAAATTATATTCCAAGTAGTTACTATTATGTTTAACCAATAAGTACTGTCCCGGACCAAACGTTATACCTTTTGCACAACTATTTTAGTTTAAGCCCTTGCACACAGAACCTATCTACATAAGGCTGATTTTCTTTGAAATTTCACTTATTTTCTTTAAGATTTCCTGACGAATATAATTTATTATTATTTGTGACTAAAAAAAACATAATTATTTTATTAACATCCATGTCTCATTTCCTGTTCTAGGGACTATCCACATATTACGTAAGGCTATTTTTGACCAAGTTTTACCCCCTCCCTCCTGCTTGTCACACTTAGTAACGCAAGGCCGAACCCCTCCCCTTTGTTACGTAACACTTTTTGATCTTTGTTTTTTCATTATTTTGATTATTTTAGGGGTTATTACAATAAAAAGAACTATTTTTAATGGTAGAACTTTTTATTACAAAATGCTTATATTATTGTGAATATATTTGTAGCGTTTTTCGCCAACAAATCAAAGTATTAGAGAATAGTAGACTCGTAATAATCTTTTATCCCCATAAGGTTGTTTAATTAACCAATCCTAATTCTTCAAAACTACTGTCGTTTCCCCAAGGAGATAGCATCCACCATTTTTGGTCACTGGTGATTCGCAAGGGGAAAGTACTGCGGAAGATGCAGTTAAAACAGGATTTATAGAAATAACATCGACCTCTTCTTCCGAGATCGAGGATGCTTCGTGTATTTGAGGTTCGCCAGTGTTAACGATGCAGAGTTCTGTTCCTCGTCGATCACAGAGTCGAAGTGACTGCACACGTGAAGAAACAGGGACATCTCGTTTGTAAACAAGCTTTCGAGCATCTTTGGACTTCGGACTTCAGTTTACCACTTTACAAATTCGTTTTTTTTTTTTTTTTTTTTTTTTCTAAATCAGTGCGAGAATGCGAATAAACTTGATTTCTTCAGAAAAATTCAAATCCAAAAATAATAATAAAAGAGTAGTACGACATTAATATCCGACGAATTAGGTTTTTAATATCTTTAGGTCTGCAAATCGTGCATTGTTCCGTCGCGGAAAATATTTCACAAAAAATGTTTCTTCTGTTTCACATGCGAAACTTCTTCGAAGAAAAGAGTGGGTAATGATTCGAATCAGTAGTTTTAAATAACATTCTCAGAAATAGCGATACAAGTGGGAACGCGAAGGAATTTTAAAACGGTGGTTACGATCACTAACAACTAACTACAGAAAAGCGTGTGGCGTAAATGCAATGCTGCGATGGCCGCAAAACGGAGTTTTATTATATTGTAATATACACAGGGTTCTTCACCAGTCATGCTGGTGTCTAGTGCATCTTCGAATAACTTCTGTATGATTCAATTTATATAGGCTATAGTTCGCAACTTTCCGAAATAATATAATTATTTATTTATCTATCTATATATCTATATATACAGGTTGAACGGTAACTATGTGGACGAACTTGGACGGGTGATATTACATCTTAAAAAAAGCAAAAAAGTCCTAGTGAACATAGGGGAAATTCCGTCCTGTTTAGGAATGACAGAGTGTTAAAAGCGCGGGAATATGAACTTCAGAGGCCAACAGCTTAAAAACAATACATCGTGGAGAGTGCGGTCAAAAACGTTACTTAGAAAGTCATACCTACTCTATTGAAATATGCATGTTTGAAAACGCAGCTACGTGTGCGCACGGGATTAACAAAGTGTGACACTTCTTTCCTTTACAGCATGTCCGGGAATCCTTCCGTTCCTTTGGGGAACCCCGTGCGCACGCATAGCTGCGTTTCCAAACATGCATTTTTCAAAAGAGTAGGTATGACTTTCTAAGTAACGTTTTTAACCACACTCTCTATGATGTATTGTTTTTAAGCTGTTGGCCTCGGAAGTTCATGTTCTCACGCTTTCGGCATTCTGTCACTCCTAAACGGGACGGAATTTGTCCCATGTTCACTACGACTTTTTTTTGCTTCTTGTTAGATGTACTATCACCCGCCCAAATTTGTCCATGTAGTTACCGTTCACCCTGTATATATATATATATATATATATATATATATATATATATATATATATATATATATATATATATATATATATATATATATATATATATATATATATATATATAAAAATTAAACTCTACATTTGTAACAACTCTTGAGCCACCCGAGTGATTTCGATTAGATTTTCAACGTAGATGAGGTTCGGGCCTGGAATGGTTTTTATAGCTTCACTTTGAAGGTGCACTTTGAAGAAAAGGGGAAGATATACAAAAATGATCAAAAATGACCAATATTAATGTCGAATCATAGTTTTCGGAGTAGCTGATATGAACAGTGCCACTTCCGATGCCGTTTAAATCCAAATTCAGTCCCCATTAGTACTTCTAAGGGGGATGGTGACATGTAAAAATAATTGAAAATTACCGATTAATTGAAATCCATACTGAAAACGTTGTTTCTCACCACATTTTTCATCTGATATAAATATGTTTTTTTTTTTAAATACTAGTTACAACACATAAAAAATGTGATGCAGGCCTACTTACAAATCAGTTTAGTACCATTGTTTTATGGTAGTATTTACAGTACCTTGTTAAAACGTTTGTCTTCAAAGTGTCAAATATAAATCGCAATAAATTGTGTAATCTGCTGTAAAAAAATTAAACCATACTGTTTTCCGATAGTTATAAGGAGCAGATACCATACTATTTTTCGATTAGTATAGTAAAATAGTATTTTTCCATAATATTTTACCCTAAATTGTTAATTATATGTAAACGTTGTTATTTTTAAGTGACTGAAGCGAGGTAATCTTACAATGATGTTTTAAAAGCTGGTCATTTGGGGGGCCAGGAAATCATTTGGGGGGGCCTGGCACCGATGCCCCCCCCCCCCCGTGGCTACACCCCTTTCGGTAGTTTCATTTCGCTATGGTGAAGATCCATTACCACCAGATACTGATGGTAACCAACAATGCAGTGGTATTAATTATTCCTGCCAGGGATACTATGTTATTTTCATGATATAAGCCGGGGATAAGCTTTTACATAAGGGTGATTTCCCCTGCACCCCCTCGTTTATTCGAACACTGCTGACAGCAAAACATTGACTAGTTTCGGGAAAATTGCACGGTCACAAACAGAGGGCCATAGGTACCATACGGCTAAACTACACTACATACGTACTTCATTGGTTTGCCTCGAGAGAAAACCCAAGTTGCCAGTCCAGGTCATTCCGATGCACAAGGAGTTAGCACTGAAGAAACACTGAGTGTACAACCAACAAACAAGACATCACCATTGAGCAGACCTACCTTGTCTGTCAAAGTCATCCGTGAAGTTGAAGTGGGCAACTACTACGTTGTGTGTTGTGAATCACGTTCATAGTGTAGTGTGTTGTGACAATGGCCTATTACACCAATCAGGAACAGGCCGAGATTATTTTTGTCTATGGAGAAGCACGTGGAAATGGTAGGCAGGCAGCCTGATTATACAACAATCGATATTCCAATTGACGCCAACCGCATCATACAACATTTGCAACGCTGTTTCGTCGTTTGTGTGAAACCGGAACGTTTCACCCTGCCATGTATGACACGGGAAGACCACGTGATGAACGCACTGTGCATGCCGATGAACGTATTTTACGACATGTGCTCGATGACCCGAGTGTAAGTTCCAGGGAGCTTGCCCCTCAGCATAATGTCAGTCATGAGAGGGTGTTGTCGATCCTTCAACAATTTTTACCCCTATCATTTGCAACGGGTACAGGGTCTATCGCCAGGGGATTTTCCACCCAGGCTGGACTTTTGTAATCCGGTTTTCCATTTGGTGGTAAAAACTGTCGGTTTCTCTCCTCCATTTTGTTCACAGATGAAGCCCAATTTGGAAGGGATGGTATCCAGAATTTTCATAATAGTCATCTGTGGTCTGTGGATAATCCACATGGAATGGTACAGGTCCGCCACCAGCAACAGTTTCGTATCTACGTTTGGGCAGGGATTCTTGGTGACCATCTTATTGGACCAGACGTTCTTCCACAACGACTCACTGGGCCTATCTATTTGAACTTCTTGCGCGAGATACTTCTTACACTTCTGGAAGATGTGCCGTTGGTCTTACGACAACGTATGTGGTATATGCACGATGGTGCCCCGACGCATTTCTGTCGCCCCGTGCGTGATTATTTGAACACAGTTTTCCCGGGCAAGTGGATCGGCCGTGGCGGTCCTATGTCATGGCCTGCCCGGTCGCCGGATTTAAACTCTCTGGATTTCTATTTATGGGGGCATCTCAAAACTGTTGTTTATGCTACTCCGTTACCTGATATCCAAACGTTGGAACAACGCGTCCGAGCCGCTTGTGACGCTTTGCGGGAAGAACCAGACACGTTTCGACGTGTGTGCCGGTCTGTGCTACGACGTCTGAATGCCTGTGCTCAGAGTGGTGGACGTCATTTTGAGTATCTTCTTTAGTGTTGCCACAGGTAAGACTGTTGTAAGATTTCTGAAACCTTTAGTGTCATTCTTTGTGATACTTATTCATTACGGACACCAGTACGAGCTGTAGTGTTCCGTGAAAATACAGTCCATTTTTGCCTGTACGCATGCTTATTTTTGTCCATGTCTTCCATGCCTCAGTTGCCTACTCGGTAGGGTCTACAGCGATTCTCGACCCTGCAATGTCTGCGTACTCTGCTTGTTGCGGAACCGCTGCACCAACACCCATGTTCGGCGGTGTTCCCTTGAATTGGTCCCCGACGCTGCAATGGGAAATCCCCACTTTTCCAGCTCTCACCCCACAGTTCGTACGTAAGCCATACGTAACACGTCATAGTATGATACATACGTCTGTTTCACTTTTCACTGCCCCTACCATGTCTGCTTTGCGGAATCCCCTTCTTCTTGTATAGACACCCATTGCGTAGTTCCATCTGCTCCATTCAGTTTGCACCATCAGTTCCCTTGAGCATGATTTTCTTTCTCATTTTGTGGACCGACGTCACTATCTCAATTCGTTCGGGAGATATTCTACTTTACCTACGGTGTGTGGGCGATCTTTTGCTCGGTTCCTGCTGGAACACTCCGACTCTTTCAACTTCTGTTCATGACTTGTTTCCTTGTTTCCAGTTGTGGAGTCACCTCCCGAAGTGTATTCACCCACACTTCATATCCACAACTTCATTGTTGGTCACCATCAGTACCTGGTGGTTATGCAACCACACATATCTAATATGACGCGTCCATCAATTCGTCTCTGAGATTTCGACTGGTTACAACTAATTATGGTTACCAGGTGGAAACCTATCCATTCACGCCTATTTTGACGTATCTTTACCTGATAGTTTATCCGGGAGACCCTACGCTTCTTTGGGGAATCCCTTGTGCACTGATTTCACGAGTGCGACATACCCATCTTTGAATAGAGCAGGTTTCGTTCCTTTGAGGTAACCATGCCGCCTTGCCTCTATCATTCGAAATAGAGAAGATATAGCGCTCTAAAGTGTATTTTGCCCCGTTTTCGGCATCATGTAGCTCCGAAACTATGTGTCCTAGAGAAAAGTGCAAAAGGACTTTTTTTTTCTTGTTTCGGTGTCGGGAATCATGTCCCGAATTTTGTCGGTGGAGTTTCTTACCACCCTGTATATAGGTTGGTACAAGAATTTGATTATAATTCTTGATAAATCACTTTTTAATGCTAGGCTCAGTAACCATCTTTTGCCTTATACTCGTAGAAGATGCGGTTGACCGGTTGGCAATCACTGTTGCATTAGCGATAATTAACTATTCCATTTTCCCAAATAACTTGTTGACAAATTTTCTTTAGTGTTTCTGAGTTCCCGCGAGAAGAGATGACTTCATTGGTGTACCGCTCGCCGACGTTGCATAATTTAAAGTTACTTCTTTTTGTGAATAACAAAACAGAACATTTTTAATGAAACATTTTCACAATGTTACTGTTACTTAACAACAGTAACTAAACAATGTTACTGTTACTGTTACTGTTATACATGGCAACTTAACATCAATTATTTGTTGAACACATTTTTAATTTTTATTTATTTATTTATTTATTTATTTATTTGTTTATTTGTTTGTTTGTTACTGCACCTAATGGTGGGCGGACTTGTTAGAACTACATGTTGTATTCGTTGCACTGGCGCAAGACATTAGCTGTATTTTACATATTGCATCGTTCATTTGCTGTTATCGCTCTGGCGCTGAAGATAGACTAATTTTTGCAGTGTTGCCACAATCCTCGCTCTGGAGCGGGCTGAAAAATAGTACCAAATTGAAACAAAAAGGGCTGAATTCATTATTTAATGTAAGTGTAATACATGGTTCTATAACACGAAACTAAAAGAGATAAAGTTCTAGAACACTCCCCCTCTTCCAAGTCCAAATCAAGAAATTGCTCTTTTCTTAAAAAATATTTTTTAAAAACATCCAAATAGCAGGACCCAGTGGCATAACAATGCCCTTTGGCGCCCCTAAGCAAACTACCTAGTGGCGCCCCCTCACCCATTTAATAGACCAATGTAACTTACGCGTATGCGCCACATCCCACATTTGACTAGCTTTGGGCAGTGTTGCCAATATGAGATTTTTCTTTCCGCTAAAACAGGGCTAA
Source organism: Thermobia domestica (assembly GCF_964235325.1). Classification (NCBI taxonomy): domain Eukaryota; kingdom Metazoa; phylum Arthropoda; class Insecta; order Zygentoma; family Lepismatidae; genus Thermobia; species Thermobia domestica. Next base: position 208,813,442 of record NC_137462.1, on the reverse strand, counting down.
AAATTCGCTAACTGAAAAAAAAAGTTATCACATCTACAAAAATGCTGTAAGTAATATTGCAATCGGTATTTAAGAAGATCAGCTAATTATTACTCTCCAATAATGTGCAGATTAAAGCTTAAATAGGTCAGTATCGTCCTCATCCATTTAACACTACATCTCAGTCAACATCAGGAGCGGACGAAGCCAAGTTTTCACCCTGCCAATGAGTCTTTGCCTCCCCCCACCTAGTCCTAGCCTATATTTTACATTTTATTACAGTGATGTTAGAAAATATGTTCGAAAATTTATTTTGGGTTGCTCGTTTGGGCGCCCCTGACGTTAGCGTTCCAGGCAGTTGCCCGGTTTACCCAACCTTTGGTGCTTGGAGAATTTGTCGTTATTGTTGAAAGCCTGTTGCGCAGGGGAATTTTATTTATGGTTAGTAAGCTCTGTACATGTAATATAGGACTGATATCGTATTAATACGGTAATAATTAACTACCAGGAGAATTAATTTCTTAATCATACAGTGCTATAACCTCGACAAGTTTACAGTAATGCCAATAATTTGATACACAAATGTAATAAACTGCGAGAGAGGGGGGAAGGAATATTTATTCTTGCCATGTTTGAAAGTCAAGACCACGAAAACTTGGGGCTCCATTTATATAATTTGTTTCTTTTTTTTTTATTAAAAACCTGGGGCTCCCCCTAATATATCGAAACGTCCTACGCCCGTAGGCAATACCTACCCTGCCTACCCTATTGCTACGCCGCTGGGAGGATCCTAAACAACCGTTGAAGTAGATGAAACTTTTCTCACGCGTAGGAAGTATAACAGAGGCCGCAAATTAAGAGAAAACAGTTATCATCTTCGGTATGTATTGCAAGGAAACTAAACGCGCCTCTATTTCAAAGTGACTATAAATCAAAACGGTATTATGGCCTTATATGAAAATATATATATAAAACGAGAAACAAATCAATCATCTCTGAGTTCGCTCCTCATGACATCACACAGTATGAGTAACGTGAGATGTAGGAAAAGTCTTACTGCCACTTTTGAAAATGCAACAAGTAATTGTTCAGTGGTGCTGAATTGGGTAGAATTGTACCAACTTTTTCACAAAAGGGGCTGAAAATGCCAGCGTGGTACCAACGGGCCGATGAATGACAAAAAGGGCTGAATTTGGTACAATTGTACCAAGTGTGGCAACAGTGAATTCTTGGTTTCTTAGTCCATCGTGTCGTGCCTCAACCAAAGGGAAAGATCTCGGTTTCACTAACAACATGAACTGGATAACTAACTCACTGATGTAATTGTTAAATTTAGCTATGATCTCACAGGTCGAGGGGCGTTATTAGGGCTTTTCATTTCTTTTTCACCAAACAAGGAGAGGTGAAAGAGTCAACTACGATCTTTGACGAAGCCTACAGCTCTTATTCTCAATGTATATATATATATATATATATATATATATATATATATATATATATATATATATATATATATATATATATATATATATATATATATGTACATTAAAGAAAAGATGATTTCCAAGAATTTTTCAATACGAAGGCATTTGAAATGTTTTTGCAAAATTTTTGCATTAATATCTTATGGCACTCAGAGTGTCATAAAATTACGTTTTATATTTAAGTGAGCTTATGTTCACTAGGCAAGCTATTGTCCGCGCTTCTAAGATAAGATCTTAGGTTTTGGTGAGGATTTTGCCGGCGACCTTATGACTGACTACCGCAAGTTCAACTGGAGCATCGTCGGATTAAGCGATATACAGTAATAAGAAAAGGAGATGAACTAATCGAGAGGATGAATGTTCACCTACTCTATTAGAGGTAATCAGAATGGGGCAAAAGTGGCGATGTTGGATTTCTTATCAACTAAAAATTGAAAAGCAATTTTTGGAGATAGATAATACACTTAATCGAGTGGCAAGGCTTGTCATAAAATTTTCCTGTATATATCGAAGGTGTTCGAAAAATACTCTTTTGACTTAGGCGCAGGGTCGTTTTTAACCTTCCCGGCGTCCTAGGCACTTCCAATTGTTACGCCCCCACTATTTCCAGAGCTCCTTTAGTTTGCCAGCTTTGGTTAAAGTCGTCTGCTATGACCTTGACTGGGTGCAGCCATGATGGTTACAAACAAACGCTGACAATTGCTGCTAAATAAGCAAATGACAAGATAATCCCATGCAAGTACAGGAAATTGAAATTTTTTAGGCGCGCTTTTAATAACAATATATTGCACTCAGTGGCGGTTCTAGGCCGGTGCCGGGGGGGGCTGGGATCCCCTAGTTTTTTGCTCTGAAGATAAACTAATATCCTAAATTGTCTTTCAATATTTAAGATAATTAATATTTATTTCGCAAGAAGTATAATGTTATCGATTCTTGAACATGCATTGAATTGTATAGTGATAAGTTTCTTCTATAAACATGGGGTGGGGGGAAGGAGTCAGTATGTTAGAAACTGCATTTTGTTGAGTATTAAATGATTTTGTAGTTCTTAGAACAAGTTTCAAGTAGTTATTTTATTGTGTTTTGGTTATGTAACACAGTATTTCTTCTTTTTAAAACATTGTAGAAGTCTTCACTATCAACAACGTTGTGTTAAAGAGCAGACCACATCATCTGAAAATTTAATTTATTGCTTATCTATCTATATATATAAAAGAGAACGTACAAAATCCTTTGTCCGCTCATCACGCTAATACGGCTGAACCAATTTCTTTCATTTTTGGGGGTTATTAGGATTTGGACCCTAGATGGTTTTTATCATATCACTTTAATTTTTAATTACCAGTGTCTTGAGATAATTGACCCATTCAAGTGTCCATAACGTACAAATCCTTTGTTATTAGTTCATCATAGGTAAAAATAAACGTATTTATATGCAACCCGCATGACCGTGTCACTCGGCGGGTTAACATAAATGACAGGCGATATACAGCGGAAAATAGCTTGAATCTTCTGTTTAAAATTTTTTAATTGATTTGCTTATTTTTACAGACACTTTTACAATATGCCAGCACCGGGATGACCGCAGCGAAGCGGGGCGGGTTAACATACATGACAGGCGATATAATGTTAAGATTTACTGCAATCTTCTATGGTTTTTATCATATCACTTGAAAGCGAAAAAGTAAAAATTATCTAAGTAACAAAGTTTATTGCGTTCCGGGGTGACCGTAGCGAAGCGGGGTGAACGCTGCTAGTACGCAATGCGGTGTTATATCGAAATTATACCACTAGTAGCTTATACCGAAAACGAAAGAACGCTAATCGTTGTCCGACTTACTTCTTATCATAAAAAAAATATGGGAAATTCTAGTCTGACCTACAAATAAAAAGTAGAAATCGAAGTTGGCGTTTTTAAAATCATCTTATTTAGATCTAAACTGGTGTTAAATTATACCAATATATCCAGTGTGGTATTTATAGATTCTTGTGTTTGTAGAGGGAGGGACTCTTAATGCCGTTTTATGTAGTGTAAAATCCAATCAAGTCATTTTATGCAGTGTAAATTTGGCAGCTAACTATAAGTTTCCGTCTGTAAATTCCATGCATTCCATGTACCGACGAGCTTCTCTGTAGCCTGATGGTTAGGGCACTACAAAAATAATAGATGTAATAGATGTAAAATAGACTTTCACTATAAAACAATGTTCCCTCCATTATACTGTCTCCCCAGATATAAAAAATCTTATATGTGAGAGGGATAAAAAGTGAGCAAGGGGGAATTTCCCCCTTCCCTCCGCTAAATTCTACCTTGAATATTCACTTTGTTCTTTCGTTTTTATGAAATTTGATTTACGTTTTATAACTACATTGTACTGTACTGTTTAGCAGCAGAAATCTACACGGTGTATAACGAAAGAGAAAAATATAGTATTCAAAAACACATCAACAATGGGGCTTTGCTCTTTGAGACTTTATACCTTCTTGAAAGAAATTACCAATTAAAAAAATGAAAACAACACGGTCATTCGCTGAATTAAATTCTACTTCTTAGTATAATAATCAGTTTTCCCTTTGCTGTGTGTCTTTGAGGGTGATGACAGTGTGTGCTCGTAATGCTTTGGTAAAATGTCTAAATCACAAAGTACAATAATTAAATATTTTGCGAAAAAGCGTGCAATTACAGAAAACGTAATTTCATCTCCTTTTTCGAACAATTGTGAGTCTCCTGACTGTAAACGATCCAAACTTGCTGAGACTGTGAGTGATGATCCTAATTCAAATATTTCAAATTCAGAGAAGTATGTATCAGTTTCAAGTGATGCAAGTGGAGTGGTGTTGGATGGGAATGAACAACATGAACTATTACCAGAATCTGTGTGCAGTGATCAAACAAATAGTGTGAATGAAGACAGTCCCGTTCCACTTATACATGACTTGAGTCGGTCAGTGTATGATGGACCTTCTCAGCCTCGAAGGACTATTTACAAGCAAACTACAATAAATAATAAGGTAAGAAGTTTTAACAGTAGCTGGTACAATAAATACAAGTTTATAGAATATTCGGAACAGGGAGACGAAGTATTTGTTTTTCTTGCCGCCATTTCCCACCCACCTCTGGTAATGCAGATCCCACTTTTGTGAAAGTTGGCTTTTCGAATTGGAAGAAAATTGGTGAAAAACTTCAAAGACATACTGAAAGTGAGTGTCACAAAACATCAGTGTTGGGTAAGTTACTTGTAAAAATGTAACGCGTTACAAGTTACTTTACTTTCTCTTAAAATGTAACGCGTTAGTAACGCGTTACTTGAAACACAAAAGTAACTGTTACTTTACTTCGAAAGTAACGTGTTACTAACGCGTTACTTTTAGGTCCGAAACTTTAAAAGTGTGAATAAAATGACTTCAATTTTCCGTACTACTATTACTACCGCTATTATTATTATTATTATTATTATTATTATTATTATTGCACGTTCTGAATCGCTTTATGTAAATGCAAGGACAAATTTTTAATTGATATATGAACATTTTCATATAATGTAACATTGATAAAATGCCATTCTGCGTTACTCGTAGGGATGGACACAAGCGAGCTCAAGCGAGTTTTCTTTGACACTCGATTCGATTAGAAACAGATATCTTTGAGCTCGACCCGAGAACTCGGCTCGAAAAATTTCCTCCAACTCGACTCGAATTGGGGTCGAGTTTCGAGTCGAGTCGAGTCAAATTCAGTATATTACATAGAGAGTATATTACAGAGACAGTATAATTATTATCAATGACACTACTACTACTACAACTACAACTTTTATTATTATTATTATTATTATTATTATTATTATTATTATTATTATTATTATTATTATTATTATTATTATTATTATTATTATTATTATTATTATTATAACAATACTGTATATAAATATGAAAGATAGGCGGTTTGTATTTGAATACTAAAAAAAACTAGTTGATTGCCAACCTCGGTAGTCGTGAGGTCTAGGAGTCAAGGACATTGTTCACTAGCTTCTGAATTTGGGTTGAGGGTCTAGGTTGAGTATTCGGGCTCGAGCCAAACACTGTTGAAAGTTATAGGGCACTGGCCTAATATCTTCAGAACTGCTCGACCCGGATTTAGAATTGTCAACAACTCGAGCAGCTCAGCTCACAGCTCATTCACTATCGACCCGAACCGAGAAGTGAGCCGAGCCAACAGCTCACCCAACCGACTCGGCTAGAGCCCTCAGCTCAGTTGAGCCGAACGAGCAGATGGCTCATCCTACCAAGCCAGCTCGAGCCGATGGTTCACCCCAAGTGAGCCGGCTCGAGCCATCTTCTTAGTTGAGCCGAGCCGAGCCGAGCTTGTTATAAAAAATCTGTTGTGGTCAAGCTATCGAGACGAGACGAGATGCGAGCAGTGTCCCCTCTCGTGAGCAACACTAAAAGTATTCCATATTACTGTTTAGCTTACATTTCTTATGGCTTTCGCTTTCCAGTGTAATCAGGCCATGATTTCAAGACGAATTGAAACGAACGAGCCATTTATCAAACTCGACTGGACTCGAAATTCGACGCGAAACATTGAATCGGCTCGAAACTCGACTTGAGGATATAACCTTTGACTTGACTCGAAACTCGACTTGAATTCGAATCGAGTCGAGTTTTAAGCTTGACTCGTGCTCATCCTTATGCGTTAGAAAAAATGGTTGCTTATTATTATTCTGCTAAATTAATTATATAATAATAACAATGTTGTTATGTAAAATTAAAAATACAGAATATAGAGAAACATTACACTACAACTAATAAAATAAGAACACATGAACTGGGAGTGAATCAAAACATGTCAGTAACTCTAAAATCGACACATGCTTTTTATAGCTAGTTTCAAACTCTATAATCAACGGGACTCTAGGATACGCAAACTGATCTGCATAAGCTCCAATATTACATACCATTAACAAACTATTTTCTAGTAATAAAGTAGGCCTGCTTATCAGAACACATTTTATTCATATTAACCCTTTACTGTATATCGTTAATTATAGCACCCTAGTTATTCATAAATATTTTCCGCCAGGGCACTTCAGACACTTTGGGCGGTATTCAGGGAGAATTCGTTAATCGAAGTTTAGTCACAGACTGGCTAGGCATACTAACTCTTTACTAAGGAAGGTGCACGTTATGGTATTCAGAGTCTACTTTGAGTACAACTAGAAAGATGATTTGGATATGATTAACTTATATAACTCCAATACATCGGGTGAGGAAAATGTGGCAACTACGGAAAAGTAGAAGAGCGCATGCGTAGTCTGTAAAAATGAAAATATATGAAATACGAAATGTTGTGTCGCACGCTACAGGGTGGGAAAAAGATTAGCTTCTGCTCTAGATTAATTAGTCACATGTGATTAACTTCGACAAATACTACATCCTAATCTGAGACTCTGAATAAAATTTTGATAACCATCCGTTAGTCAACCTCGTAATATGACGTTAATCAGACGTCAAAACGACTCTGCATAAGGCCCTTTAAGGCCACCATTATCCTCAGCTTTTAAGAAAAAGGTATTCTTTGAAATGTTCGAACGGTAAAATATTTTCGTTCTCCATCTTTATAAAAACAACACCAATCAAAATAAAATAGACTACCGGTATCATTGTACTCCTAGTTCACTCACTGAATGTATTGATTTGGAGCTGTCAAAATCACCGACAAAATCTTCCAGGTGCTTGCAATCAGTACACGTGATTTCCCTAAGGCTGTCCTCATCTTCCAAAAACAGCAAGTGGCACTACGAACATATCTGTTTCCCTGTGTGTCTGTTACTGTCGGTCACTGACATACGTAGTTCATGCTCGATTGTTCCATTCTGAGGAATTCACTTACAGGAAAGAAACATTTGTTTCCGAAGAAAAATATGCATATATTGTAGTTACTCATCCGAAAAGTAACGCGAAAAAAGTAACGCAAACTAGGTGCGTTACTTAAAACTTTGTAACGCGTTACCGTTACAGTTACTTTTGAAAAAATGTAACGCGTTACTAGGAAACGTTACTTAAAAAGTAACGCGTTACAAGTAACGCGTTACTTGCGTTACGTTACTTCCTAAGACTGCAAAACATCAATAATTAAATGGGAAAGTTTTACAAGCACTGAATGTCATGGGACTGTAACATCTATGCTGAGTGCAAAACATAAAACAGATATTTCACAAAATCGCTCGGTAGTGGCAACAATGGCGCGGGTAGCTATAGTATGTGCGCGACAAGACATTGGAGTTAAAGGTCATCGTGAGACTAGAAGCGATGAGTGTTCAAATAAAGGAAATTTTTTGGAGATTCTAAATCTGGTTACATTGGAGAGTGATACAGCTAGAAACAACGTAAGGCAAAAAATGCAGCATACACATCTAAGGATTCTCAAAATCAGTATCTTGATATAACTGCGAAAATAATTACAAAGCATGTTGCAGAAGAGGTTTGTAAGTACAGCAATGGTACTTTTTCCTTGATACTAGACGAAGCAAGAGACATTAGTAAAAAGGAACATATGTCTGTCTGCATTAGGCACGTCAAACATGATGAAATAGAAGAACGCTTTATCGGTTTCATAAAACTATCATATTTGAGTGCAAAATCACTTGCGAGTAAAGCTTTGGAACATCTTGTTACTGTAGGCTTAGACCCAAAGAAATGCATCGGCCAATCCTATGATGGTGCATCGGTATGTCAGGATGTGCTAATGGTGTACAGAACGTATTTCGTCAGAAAGTTAAAAATCCACGTGTTTATGTCCATTGTTATGCACATAGATTAAATTTAGTGCTAGTAGACGTTTCTAAAAGACTTGATGTGGTTGGTGATACCTTAGGTTTGTTAGAAGCCATCTATTCTTTCCAGTCGGTGTCCACGTTACGTCACGAAAAATTTATTGAAGTGTAGAATGAACTTTATCCTGAAGAGCGAGTTCTAGAAGTGCCACTTCAAAGTGACACACGTTGGGTATGTAAATACAAGGGCATCATGTATTTCATAAAACGCTTTGCAACAGTTAAAACAGCCCTTGAGTATTTTTCAAACTCAACAAACAAAAGAGAAGCTGCAGAGGCGCGAGGACTATTGAAACAGTTCTGTGACTTTAAAGTGAAGTTTGTGCTACAAATACTTAACGATATTTTGGCCCTTGCAAATGGTACTTTATTGACATTACGGCAAAAAAAAAAAAAAAAAAAAAAAAAAACGTTGACATTACGCAGCGCAAAACGATTAGTTAATGGACTGATTTGTTCTTTGCAAGATAAACATAATGATGATTATTTTTCTATCATTTGGAAGAAAACATGGGAGCTATTCAGATCTTTTGATCTATCTTCAAGTTGATGCTAGCTTAAGAATTCAAACTACATCAAAGAAATTGGATATTATGTAGTCACAGCATCGATTTCCAACGTAAGAAGAGACCAATCTACAGCTTTGGCTGAAGAATATAAAAGGGTCTTGTTTCAAGTGCTTGATAATATGACCAGTGAACTGAAGTGCAGATTTACTGAAAATGATTTTGTGTGTGATGATATAGACGCATACAACCCTATACTAAACCCAATGTTAACTTGAGAGCCGCATCACAAGCGCATTAATACATGTTGGCGCGCGAACCTTTTCACAGGGAAGCCTTTGTATGTGTGTGTGTGTGTGTGTTTTGGTTTGGCTCTCAATCGCCAGGGTTTCAACTGGCGCTCCCACACAATAAATTAAAAATACGATTTTTTTTTCTAAAAGCACAGCAACTCTACATTGACACTGAGTAAACCACAGCGAACCGGCAACAATCATATTAACAATTTCTTCAATAGTTGTGTCTGCATTTTTTTCTCTTAGTCGAGCGTACAAATTGTTGGCAATTTACTTTGCTTGACTTTAAAGAGGTTTCCCTTCCTCGTGTTTGCGATAATACTGAGAAGATGATAATTCGGATTCATTCATATTTTCAACTTCGCGCTTAACACTCTTCATGGTTGCAGTTTCAGTACACCCACGTACTCACTCTAACGCACGCGCGAAGACGAAATTTGGCAGAGCAGTGTTACTCTCTGCACAAAAATTGCAGAAGTTACATGTGAGTTCCGTTATTTCTTTTGTTTCATTTATCAGCAGGCAATGAAGTTTCTTACGGGGTAGTTACTCTATTTAATTTATATATCATATAAAAATATTAAGCCATTTCCTATCCATTGTGGACGGTTTCTAACATTGACCAATTAAGTAATTTTACTGGTCCTCTGCTTTTGTTATAAGGTTTTTCAAGTTTATAATCTTGCAACACTTGCAAGAGACTCGCATCTTAGCTGCCGGCTTTTCATTCCTTTCTTTCCTTCTCTCTTTCCGATTCTGAGTCGTGACGTCATTTTCATAACCCTTTACTAATAAATGTAGTATCATTTATTTTAAATATTGTTTCTGTATTGACATTTTTATATACTTGAACTCAATTAGCTCTTTGAATTGATCTCCTAAGTAATGTTTTACTTCTGTAACGGGAGGAACTATGTAATGTGCGCGGAGTCGCCTGAATTGAAGCTGCGTATCTCGGCTATCAGGATAAGGTCGCGGCAAGTATAGAAGTGGTTCCTTCCTTAATCCATCCTTCATTCAGATCTTCGCGGAGAAGTACAAGGACTTTTTCCAGGACATTAACAAATTAAAATCGGAACTGGATTTGGCTGAGTGTGTGTTTGCTAATGACAGTAAACTGAAAAGTGTAGGTGTCATGGAGTTTTTCGTTCAGCTACAAACTATGGAATTGACTTTTCCTGAATTGTTGACGTTTCTAAGGATTATCTTAACACTTCCTGTGTCATCTGCATCTGCTGAACGCAGTTTCTCTGTTATGAAGCGCGTAAAGCAATATTTGAGATTTACAATGTCAGCGAAAAGACTTTCTAATCTTGCTCTCATATCAATTGAGAGGGAGTTAAGTGGAACACTTTTACAGGATCCATCTGGGGTAGTGGATCAGTTTCCGAATATTGGAAACCGTAGAATCAATCTTTAGTTACTGATTGCTCATAATATAAATACATATTTCTTTGGTTATAAATATTATTAGGTTTGCTTTTATTTTATTTCTAAAAAACAAAGTAATATTCCATTGTTAGGCTCTACTTTAATCACAAAATTAATATTTTCAACAGGACTTCTTTCTTCTAAGCTTTCGATCAGAATAAAACTCGCTTATAAACAATGGAAATCAAAAAATTATTTATTGTCATTCAGTGGTAAAAAAAATAACATAGCGTTTACTGTTTTAAATTGAGAAAAATGTTTTACATTTGTAAAAATATAATGTTAGGTTTATTTGAATTTATTTTGTGCAATAATTATTACATAGCACTACCTAGAATGTTAACTTTATTTTATGAATTTTCATTGAAACGTATTGCAAACATTACATATATCCAATATATCCAGTTTTGCACTATCTACTTTTAATACTTTATTATGTAATACGCTTTTATTAATTTATTGTGAGCTTGATACTCTTAAAACTGTCCAATGGTACTCCTTGCTTAGTTCAGTTCAATTTCAGTTACCTCCCTTACGGAGATTTATATAGAAGAAATCCCGGCCTTAGAGTCCTGTAGACTGCTTCACTAATGTTGTTTTAAATGAAAATTGTTTGAAATAAGGTTATGTATTAAGATGGCTCGTGCCAAAATAGCCGAATTAGCCTTTTTTAATTATAATTGTTTTTCACACTGTTAATGTAATAAGGAAGGATAAGCGGCGCATGAAGATATTGAAATTGAATAACAGTATATTAAAATTGTAACAATGAACAAAATTGTCAAAAATATTGAAATGTACATATTTCAAATTGAATACAAACTGGGAGCAAATCTCCCCAATACTAGTGTTTACAGCGCCATCTCTTATCCCGTACTCCTTGCTCCGAACTTTAAAAGGTGAAGAAAAAGAAGAAGAAGAAGAGTTACGTATCTCAGAATTTTCTACGATACGTCTGTCTACTGCTTGTGTGTAGTCATTATATGTGTTTTTGTGACTTTCAGCAGTTTTCTGCTAAAGTAGGTAATGTATAATACTTTTGAGCACCTATTAGTAATACTAATTTATTGGTGTTTGTTAATGAAAGCGCTAAACTGATTGATAGTGTGCTATGAATAAATTAATAATTTAATCATTATTAATTTATTCATTATATTAACCTTAGTAAACAGAGTTTGTGATTATTGTTGATTTCATGAATACAAATGTACAAAGATAAAGTAAGTGCAAAGAGAAGAAAAATGCAAATAATAATAAAAATATTTTTAATTTTATTATTATTATTATTTTTTGGATTCACTTGAGGAGACGGTTCTACCAAATATAAAATTTAACGAACCTAACCTAACCTGAAAATTTAAGAAATTTATCAGAATTTAGTAGAAACATCTGCCCGAGCAATACCATTTTTGGCATTTATTCCGAAGTTGGGCGTCCGCTTTCGCCACGTTTTTTCGCTGTTATCTCCTTTCCAGACTTTCTGCAATTTCTTATTAGTTTCATTAATCCGTGCTCTTCACAAACTTTTAAAAGATCTTGCTCGTTATCAACGTATTGCTTCACAAATGTTAAAAATGTTAGTTCATTGCCCTTGTACATTCGCCATGTTGATAACATAAATGCTCGTTTCTTTCCCACAATGCAACTGTTCGGTTACCTTGCGCCAAGTAGTTCCCTCCGCTCGCCGTATAGTCCCATGTTTATAACCGCTTATATGTAACAAATAAACAGATTTTTCGAGAATCTTATACATTATCAAGCACACAAACGATCAAATTATCCATATCTTTCCTGTAAATTTTAAAAATTTTGCAAGGTAACCTAACAATTGCATTGTGTGAAAGAAACTAGCATTTATGTTACCAACATGGCGAATGTACAAGGGCAATGAACTAGCAGTTTTAACATTTGTGAAGGAATACATTGATAACGAGCAAAATCTTTTAAAAGTTTGTGAAAAGCACGGATTAATGAACCTAATAACAAATTGCAGAAAGTGTGAAAAGGAGATACCAGTAAAAAAAACTTGACGAAAGCGGACGCCCAACTTCGGAATATATGCCAAGTTTGCAATGTAAAGTTCATGGAATGCAATATAATTTACACATTACTGGTGTATTATACATGTGATATTTCATTGCATTATTGTGTTGATAGCTTCCGTTTGTTTTAACTTTCAATCTAAGATTCACATCTTAGGCCATTTGAATCTATGTTTGGGCCAAACTACACGGCACTTTACAGTTGCCGAATGGAATGGAATGGATTCACATCTTCGAATGATAAGTAGTTTTTCTTTTTTTTTTTTTAATCAAAATTATTAATTTAATCAAGCCAGAATTTTATGTTGCCTTCTACAGGTAACATAATGTTAAGATGTAAAATGAAAGCTGCAGATTGAGAATATCGGAACATAAAAGCGAAAAGTTGAGGGTAAATCCATTACGGAGAAGGCTGCAGGCTAAGGAAATCATTTAAGCCTCCATAAGGAAAGCAAAGCGCACACTATGAATTCCGACATATGTATGCACTTGTTTACGGTTTATTAAGACTTCAAATAGTGCCCGCCTGAATTTCCGTGCTGATCGCTTGCCTTTACTTTAGGATACTTACTAAGGTTTCTAGACATTTCAGTGGGTTACGAATCAGATATCCTCGCGCAAGCATACTTAACAACGTAGACAGTTTTTGTAGAAAAGAAATTCTTGCCGAGATTTCGTAATGTAATTAATTTAAGGACCTAGAGACTTAGGGTTTATTAAAATACTAGAACTCTGTTGTACTACAAATCATTTTACTTTTAAAAACTAAATTTACCAACAAAAATGGGTTTACTAGACAGCTCACTTCATCTCTGTTAGCGAACATGTTATGAACAAATTTGAAATGGAAATTCACAGCAAAAGAAATTACTATTCCTTAGATGTTGTCGCTGTATGCAACAAATTGTTTCGGTAATATTTACAGATAATATTGAATTGTTTCGATATTACTCCCCTAAAGTTGCACGAGAATAAGTATAGTCACTGCACGAAAGTAGCTATTAGGTGAAACAGCGTTAGTATCAAACAATTAGTATTTTGAAACAGCGTTACCATCTTGTACAGCGCAAAATTCTCATCTTTTACAAAGTACCGAGTAGAGATGCAAGGGCTCGGAAAAAATCGGCTGTTTTTTTCTGCTTCGCTTTTTTGCTTGGGGAAATTTTGAGCTTTTTTCAAAATTCTGCTTTAAATTGATAAAGTAGACTTTGTTTCGCTTCTCTATAAGACATAAACTCATTTAATTAGTGGTTGATGCCGATAATAATATAAAACCTCGAAAATAAACCATGAATTTCGAAAAGATATTTCAAACAATTTAAATTTTTAACATATTTGCATTATGAATTCCAAAGGATTAAACAATGTATATAATATGAATTTTTTAACCTCTTATATACAAAAGTAAGCAGGGTTGGCAAGAACCATGGTTGTTTTTGCAAAAGCCAAAACTCCTTTTCTGGGGGAGGGGTTAAACCAGCTTTTTGTTGTTGTTGTTGTTTGTTCGTTTAAACCGGGTTTTTGGGTTTAAGTATTTTGCTGTATGTATTTATATTACATGTTGACGGAAATAAGTTTGTTTCGCCTTGCTGTTATTATGCAACAACAGGGTTATGCTGGAAGGGGTCACAAGAAATCCGGTCAGTAAATTTCTTAAATTGGGAAACTCCTGCCTTACCCATCGGGAAAATCCGTCATTACTTTAAATGTAAAACAATAGTGGAAAAATCCTGTTATTGCTTTGCATGTAAAATTTAAGGTCAGTGTATCGTAATCAGTACGCTAAAACTGAGGTATTAAATTACAAATTTAGTATGTAGATATCATTGCAAGTCCAATCCAAGCTAATGTTGGAAGCTACGTAGGCAGTCGATAATTTTTTCCAATTTCTATCAATATATTTAAGCAACCCTGGCTTCTTTATAAAACAACAGGCATTCAGGCAAGCAGAAATATACAATTTGGTTTCGTTTCGTATGTTTAGGCTTAACATCCTTATGTAATACCGAGATTATCGAGGAGAAGACTTTCGCTTAAAGTGACATCCGAACCGCTACTTGGTTTGTTCGACCGAGAGTTGAACATGAGACATTTTGATTAAAAGGTAAAAAGGAGATAAAACTAATGCAGATGGTTTGATATTTGGAAACGTCACCATGAAGTTCACACGATTCACATTTTTCGTTCTTTTTATTTTTTTGGTTTGAACCATTATTTTAAAAACCAGCTGGTGTAAACCATCCAATCCTGAAAGTAAATAATTCTTTATTTAATAAAAATACACAAATAACTAGCAAAATTGTATGTAGTATTTTTACTTCAAAATATGCTATACCTTCTTTTTAAAACAAAATAAAATTAAAATTAAACATAAGAGAAATACTTACATTTATATGATACGCTTAAAGGTCGCATATCTAGAGCTTTGTTTTGGGTGGTTCTGTATATTCTTGAAATTCCACAGGCAAATTTTAGATAACCACCATCATGGTTTATCCAGTCTTCAAGGTTTCTGAATTTTTAACAACAATTCAACATATGAAGGGTATGAGGCAAGAACATGGTAACCCACAATTTTACTATTTTAAGAACTTAGAGCTTTTTCTGGTGCACAATTCATTTTCAAAGCCGGAAAGATGATTTTTCACGTAAAACTATACATGAAGTATTAAACGAAGCGGTATGCGTTGCTCTCTATCTGGTGCTGCATAACTCAGCATTGTTGGTTGCCATGTTCTTACCTCACACCCTTCATATCTTCACGGAACCCCACCCCCACTCCCAAAAAAACTACGGAATATATTTAAGTTAAGCCACACACAACTGCACAAAAAACATGACTGAGTGAACGAAATATCTATTAGTTATGCCTTTACTCACAAACTTTAAGCTTCTCTCAAATAAAAATTAGGACTTTATAGAAAAACTAAATATTAGAAAAAGAAACCCTTTCCGAAATTCTTTTCTAAGTCCGCCACTGATTCTCAGTGTAAAATGATCTTCAAGGTTGTATCCAGAAAATTATTCCTAAATCATTGCACAGCTACAGTATAACAGAAATGTAGAAGTACGGTTTGACGAATATATTGAAAAACACACACTTTGACGGATATATAGAAAAACATAAGTTTAACTTTTACGCTAGAATTTAGATTACTAAGCTCTTAGAAATAAAACACGGATGACAAACTGAAATGATCCAGAGAAGAAAAAAAATGTTGATAATTCAAAAGTTAAAATTAAGTTAAATAAACTCTAAAATTGTCCTCAAATACAACATTCTTTATGTTTGCTTTAATTCGTAAAACGTGTACCATATATCTTGGTGAATTCCAGAGCGAAATATGGCATTTAGGTCATGGAAATCTTATCTAACTACAGAGTATACCGTAAGAAAGCTATTTAGATAGAAAAATCATGAAAATGAAAAAAAGCCAAAATTTCCAAAATTCTCTTTTTTTCCCCAAAAAAGCCGGCTTTTTATGTGAAAAAACTATCAATTCAAAAAAGCCGGCTTTTTCGCATCTCTAGTACCGAATATCTCGGTAAGTACTTGACTTATCGATCTCAAATAACGTGACAATGTTCCTTATGACATACTGATTTGTACTATGAGTTTTAAACCATAGTGTACTAGGGACCTTTTCCAAGTTATTGCACTATTTCCAAACTAAACTTTTCTCTCTTCTGTTGTGGCAACACTGTTTAACTGATCCGTCTAAACTTGAAGTCATCTTAAAGAGTTCTTCCCAGTATTTAATTTAATGTGCACAAATAGTTACTACTTCATTGTGTTAAAGGCGTTTAAATTTGACACATGTTGAACGTTATTTCTCAGAAAGTATGCAACACTGATCTGCGAGTGTCATCTCTTTCGTCTTTGTTTTCATTGCTGATTCGAATTATGAAATTAAATTTAGGTCATTCCATTTAAAGAAAACATAACTTTATATTGGGTTGGCAACACTGTTCACCTGGTGATATTACCCAATATATGGATAGATGTCCCCCTTCCTATAGTTGCTTTGTGTAAAGTTTCGCTTCTCTCCCTCTCTTGGTTCCTCTGTTATAAAGGTGGGACATTAAAGCGTACTGATAAAATATCAAATTAGTAATTTCAAGTGATATTGCTGGAATAATTATTATTTTAATAAAAGCACGTATTTAATTACAATAAATAAAGAAGTGCTTATTTTTTTCTTACCTTTCTAGCTTAGAATGTGATGAAAACAATTACCAATAACTGTCAAGTCCACATGTTTTAAACATGGAAAAGTCACACGAAGGAGTGTTGCGAGAGTGGGAGCCACTGACTCATCTTCTCCAACAAATTCCAGCAAAAGCTCAAAGAGGCATATTTACTCAAGATCTTAATATAACATGTGTAGATGCAGTGCCGGAATTCATAGCTGTAGGAACAAATCTTGGATTGGTATATTGGTACAATCGAAAAAAGAAGGAACTTCAAAGACTGAGATGTGAGGTATGTTTAGTGTTATAGTTGTCAATAATAGCTATCAAATCAATAAGTTCATACAGTAATAAAAATTTTGATTATAGTAGCTATTATAATACGCCACAAATATATTTATAACTACAAATCCTGTAATTATTTTGTAAGATTTTTATAACATTTTATAAGATTTTTGTAAACGTACTTTTATTTACCACGTCTTATACTTAATGCATTATTAACTGTACTGTTACAGTGTCCAGTTACACCTTCCTCTGCTGATCTGGGAAACTACCATAGAGTTAACATTATAAGAGCATCTTTACGAAGTACCTGATAGAGGTGAAAAAACTATCAGTAACTACTAAGAAATTTCATGTCTCTCACTTAAAAATATGCGTAAATTTTCACTCAAAACACTTTTAAAAAGAGAGAAATTAAATACAAGGAGGTTACATTACTATATCAAATTGCTTGACCTCACCATTGTTTACCGTATACACAGAAAAGTACGTGATGAAATTCCAAGAAGTAAGATGAGTTACATGTGAGTTGCCAAGATCTGTTGAGGAAGGTGTCAGGGAAAACCATAATAATGCAGTAAATATTAGAGGTAGCAGATAAAAGAGTACGTTTAAAAATTATTATAAACATGCGTGAATTCGAACCCTTAAATAGTAACTTTTATAACGTCTTAAATAATTCATAGACCAGAATAACGTAGATAAGTGCTTTTTAGTAGCTCTCTTGAATGTTTTAGAATGTTATAATCCCTGTTAGTATTACTATAACAATGCGTAAGTTACAGTAATACTATAACAGTTAATAATAACTATAACAAGAAATAATGTAATTATATTCTGTGTACTATGATTTTATTATTAGTAAATAGATGAGTAACATGCCTTCATTAAAATGAGATTTCTAAACTATGCTATGCATAAGTAGAGAAGTCTTATAGAACGCCTATGTCCGTCTGTTGACAGGTATCAGGCAAAAACGGCAACAGATATTAGAAAGCGGTTTTTGGAATCAATTCAATATCCTAAGATTAGGTTTATTTCATACGTTAATCCTATATTCAGACCGATAGTGGTAAAATTAAGTATTTCCAGCTTCAGCGTTGATCGCCATAGAGCAGAAATGATAATATATAAGGACGCTTTTTTTTGTAATTAATTTAGAGTCTCAAGTAAAGATATTCCACCTTTATATCTCTACTAATACCGTAAGTGGTAGAAATTTGCTATTATTAATTTCACTATTAATCTCCATGGAGCAGGAACGATAAGAGATAGTGACAAGCGATATTTGGAATCGATTCAGTGTTCCAAAAATTAGTTTTGTTTCGACGTTTATTTCTCCATTCAAACTAAAAGTGATGGAAATCTATAATTTCCGATTTCAAGACTGGTCGCCTTAGTGAGAGAACGGTAATAGATAGCGACAAGGCGTGTTTTTATATGAATTCAGAATCGCAAGAATATGTTCAATCTCTTAACTTTATTCCTCTATTGCAGCCAGAAGTAGTAGACATCCAATACGATTTCCGGTTTCAGTATTAATCTGCATAGAGTAAAACCAATAAAAGGTAGCTAGTAATGGTGTTCTGATATGAATTGAGCATCCGAGGAACAGGTTTTATCTTTGATCTTATCTCTCTGTTGCAAGCAGAAGTTATAGATGTACTGCTTTCAGTATTAAATTCGCATAGTTTGGAAGTCTACTGTAGTTTCACACCGTAAAACGAACTCACTTGCCTAATGCAAATTATGTGCCAGTGACATATTGTAGGCTTTGCATTTCTTAATTTCTAACATCAGATTCAATTAGCTGACCTGTTTAATGCAATTCTAGTTTTTAATTCTAGATTAAACTATCATAAACGACATTTAATAAATGTAATAATGTTAATTTTTTTTCTAGAACACTTCTTCATCAATTACATGTGTAAAAATTATATCAACTGTTGATTATATGGTTGCTGCAGGAAATGATCAGGGAACAATAACGATTTTCCAAATTCCTAAAGTACCCTCAGAGCTGATTCCAGAATGCATAAGAGAACAGGAAAATAAGCAGGTATTTTCTGTAATTTCTACCTAGATATAGATATACTACTAAACTTTTCGTGTACTTTCAGTCGTGTATAATTTCATTCTCAAAGCACAGATTATTAATATTTCTAAATAAATCCATTGAGAGTACGTAAGTTATCTTTTTAGCGGTTCACATTTTTCTATGCTTAATTTTATTTATTATTATTGTGTTGGTAAATATTACTGTAACATTGACTAAGTAACAATTTACGAATGTAGGACATAGAAATACAAAACTCTAGTAATAGAACTTTGGGACATGGTTGCTTAGTGGTAGAAAGTCTTTCCGTTTTACGCTCCACGCATTATGCCTGTAGGCTAAAGGAGACAACTGAATAATGAAAGAGAATGAGAATGTAAGAGGAAACAGAGCCATGAGAAAACCCGTGAAAAAGATGTTTACCATCACAAATTCACATAACAGAAATCAAATCAGGAACCCCTTATGCAGTTCTGGTCAAAAGAAGTGGGACTGCCTTCTAGAGACTAAGTCTGTAAAAATGACCCTAGATCCTCATGAATCCCTTTTAGGTCTGTTTTTTTCTGCATTTTTGCGTCAGTCACGGATGGAAATTGAACGATAATATTGCAGTATGCATATGATAATTTCGTTGCAGGCAAACAAAATAGCTACAATACAGAAAATTATGGCAATTTTAAGTCAGAGATATGATACATTATGAAATTATATATATTTTAAATCTAGAATGATTAAATAAGTGATGGAAGTAGCGAAAATATCGTAAATAGAGACTACAGTGATTAACCATCTGTTTCACTCGATTTGCTAATTGTTCCATTGCCAAAAAAGTGTCCCCAAAACATACCTTTGTCTAGTTACCTTCCTTGGAGCCAAAACTGAGGAGTGATATATGAAAAACCCCTTGAAGTCAGCAGGGTAAAAGCAAGTATATTTAAAAACATCCTGCTGTTTTCTGGTGTGTGATTGATCCAACCCGTCTTTTCCATAGGAGGTTGAGAGTGAACTGACATTTCAGGAAACAAAGTAAAATCACATTTACTTGCAATGTCAGTATTGCAGCCTAACAGAAAATAAACCGAAGCCTGAATAAAATTTTGCTGCGGATAAGACAAGTTAATTGTCTTTCTTTCTTTAGGCTTTTAAACTATATTTTTGTCAGGGAAACAGATAAAGACTTGTGGAATTTATTTTCTGTAATCCTTCATACTCCGTAATTAGTATTCAAAATAGACAGACACGATGAGAAGAATCTTTGAAATTATGAATCTTTACCATGCATACAATGATTTATTTTTTACTTCTGTCTCTGATGCGTGAGGTTCCTGCACTTTGTGGCGGACAAATACCATGAGGGGAGTATCTCGGATCTCTTTCGTTTCCTCCCACTTTCCTCATTCTACCATTATCACCGTCTCTTTTAGCCTTGGTGCATAAACATGGGACGTTAAACTAAACAAAAATGGTTTATTTTTAAATCAGACAAGAAAAAACATTTAAAGCGAAATTCCATTGCAATTCTACGTTGTTTTTTTTTTTTTTTTTTTTTTTTTTTTTTTTTTTTTTTTTTTTTGCCAGGAAGAGAAATTGGAATATTTAAAATGCAATAATAATACTGATGTTTCATATTAAAATAATCCTTACGTCTTTTAAATTAACGAGGCAGAAGGAAAATTGTCCAACGACTGAAAGAAAATAGGATTCTTATAGCGGCATTTCTTATTAGAATTACTTTATTAGAAGTAGCTTATATTTATGTATATTTACGTCAACTCCCACTTAATAAGGATCCCACTCGCGCTAATGAAAACAAATAAGGCATTTTGCACATTGCTTGTCATTCCTTTGCTTTTCTTGAGGCAGACCAATATTAAACTAAAATTCAAAATTGCATTTATGTTTTATTTAACAGCTACCTTTATTTGTTTGTCTCAGACCGATGTAGCTACATCATAGTTTCTTTATATTGCGTCCAACCCTGGGACCGTCCGAACTTAACATTTTAACATTCTTTTTCTGCCATGAAACTATTTTAGACACAATTGTTCAGTATTGTAATAACACTATCATAACATGAATTTGCATGTATATGAAGAAAGAAAAAAAAAACTGAAAATGAACGCTTTAGAAAACGCGAAGTGCATACTTCATTCAGATCCTTCTGCATGAATAGCTAGAAGAGAAAAACGCTCAGTGGTAAAGTAATCGAGTGATGCGTGGAAAGTACAAAATTGATGAGGCTCAAGATCGGTGATATGAACCCTCCCAACATTTTTTTTTTTTTTTTTTTTTGGACATTTTCGATTTTTTCTTTCTCGCAATCCGTACTCATTCTGCACAAAGTACTTTCCATTTCGTGCAGCTCACTGAACCCTCCACAACGTTATATTATATTCTAAACTTCCACCTCCCAGCTCCTTCATTCCTGTGTAAGTTGTAACGAGCGAAGCGATAGCAAGGTGATATGGATAAAGTTGTTAACTGACGAATGAAAAAACACGCTAGATCACAAAGAATGTCTGCAAAAGACGGAAAAAAATTGTTTATGATTACTTCTATTGTTAAACTTTGTAGCTATATTTTAAAATATTTTATTTATTTGAAAAGGTATTATATAAAACTCATAAATGTATTTAAATAAAATCATATTCTATGAAAAGTGATGTAAAAGAATAAGCTTTTAAACGATTGAGGTGTATTTTAGTTTGACATTTTTAATTATTACATACGTATACACAATATACACATACGTATTACACATTCATATATAGTTTTAGCATTTTGTCTTGCAAACGATAAGATAAATAACATATCTAACAAGCACTTGTGTCCTTGAAGTTTTATAAGGAAATTAACTAAAATACTCGTTCTTTGCACGTGTAAAATAGGTTTTTGGAAAATATTTGAACTCCTTTACCCATTAAAATATACATTTCACTGAAAGTGTAATTATAAAAGCCTATAAGATACTCTATTTTTGGCGTATATTTCGAACTCTCCTACCCCCATTAGGATACGTTTCTTAATGACACAAGAGAAAAACCTTGAGGCAGAAGTTATATTCCGAGAATCATTTCAAACAGGTAAGCCATTTACCGTGCTGCGATCACAAACAACAGACAACGTCTATACCAATGTAGTGAAGAAAGTGGAAATTGCTACAACCACTTTCTTAAAACCGGAATTTTGGGAAATGCTGATTGCGTGTCTGCTTATGTGTAATGAAGAATTTATATACATATTTCATTTTAACTTGAGAAACTCATGATGATATGCACTATTTATTCATCAATTTTAAACCCCATATCCCTGTATGATGCGTCGTCTAATTAAAGTAGTTATTGTAATCTAGCTCGAGGTAGAAGCTATGTATGTTTCGAAATTGATTTGAACGTTTTCAGTCATTTTCCCGTGATGCGATGACAAACAACAGATAACATTACTTTCAATACGGAAGGAAAAGTAATATTTCTTTCCTCTTAAAAACGAATTTAGAAAACGCTGGGACACGTGTCCACTTATTTTTAATGACAGGTTTCATCTCCCTAACTTTATTGATTTATGTGATACTCTATTGTAGGTAAAATATTTTAATCACCTTTCCACCTTTACCTTCCTTAGCATACACATTTTAGAAATAATCTTTTATTCATTGGCCTCGTAATAAAAAGAGGTTCCTGTCCAAAGGACACGTTTCTATATATACAAGATAAGTATTTACAATCAATTATTATTATTTATTACTACAAGAGTACAATGTTTTTATTCATGTTGTTTTTCAACATAATCACCCTGCTTTTAAATGCACCTGGTCCATCGTTACACAAGCTTTCCCATACCCTCTGCAATAAAGGTTTTTAGTTGCGCAGCAAGCCACTAATGCACCTTTCCTTCATCTGTTAAACGGAGCTGAATCGAGTGCCTCTGAGAGCGTTTTTAAGTGGACCAAACCGATTCGACAGGGCGAGATCGGGACTATATGCAGGATGCTTCAACACCTCGAATCACTGTGTCTGAAGAGTTTGAGCGGTGTGGGCGGCGTTATGTGGACGTGTAATTTAATACCAAGTTTTTGGTTTAGAAGTAGACACTGGTTGATATGTTGATGAGAATTTAGCGCTCCTTGCAGAAGTGAGGTTATGTAGCGTGGACCAACAGCTTAACATGGGTTCCGAACCACATGAACTCCCACCGATAATTGAAGCCCGGCTTGTTCGGGTTGAAACTAATGTTGTATTGTACTTGATATTGGGAAGCAGTGATGAAAGTGGTTACGAATTTCGTGACCTGGAAATAGTCAGAACCGTGAGCCGGTATGATTTAAGCAGACCCAGAAACGACGAAACAGCGTCATACACATGGAGAATTTGTATGAGGCTGTTAATCTAATTCTACCCCTTCCTCTAGTGTAGTGGCTAGCGCGTGCATCTTTGCTGCACGTAGTTCCGGGTGCGATTCCCGATGAGAAATCAGTAAACGTTTACTTTCATAATCATCCCTTTCCTTTAGGCTAAAAGACATAACCGTGGGTCGTTAAACCATTTTTTCACTTATATTCGTTTTATTTTTTAAATGCAAGTCTAACAAACACAATTCTGCTCTCTCCCCTCTCTTCTCATTAAACCTGTAGTTTTCTTTCTCTTTTGATGTCTGCGTATGTATGTGTCAAACAATTGCACTGAAAGGTAGCTTCAATGTCTATAAGAATATAAATGCGTGAAAATTGCATGAAAGATAAGCTATATGTTTCTCATATAAAGAATCGTCAAAATTTAAGCAGGAATCCGTAAAACGTGTTATGTAGAGTATGCGAGATACCATTGAGCTCAAACATTGGGTTTGTTGTTATTATTATTATTATTATTAATTTATATTTTATTTATTTATTTATTTATTGCGTAGTTTATATCCAAAGCTTCTACATTATTTTTCAGTATGGAAAGACTAATAAACATGAAATTACGTTTGAAATTGTCAATACGTAATACATTAAGAAATATCACTCTCCGAATGAAACACGTAAACATTCGAGCTAGATTAGAGGAAATCATTAATGCTATTAAGTGCTGTAGAGCCAATATTTAGATTACTTCTGGACCATCGAACCTGTTCGGCTTGCTAGATTTGTCTGGGTCACCAGGTTTGTCCGAGTGATATCGGATATGAAAGGTAAGATCAAAACCATTGTGACGTGGAAAAGTCATGACCAAAGTGACCCAAGATGCAACAGTAAGAAATAATTATTCTTAAGGAATAAAAGTATACGATATCAGTAGCAGAGAAACTTTTGCAAGATTAGTAATCTAAACATGATATTGTGTGTATTGAGTTTAAGTTTCCTTTTTATCAGAAGCACTTTTTCAGTTAGATGCTAATGCTAAATTATTAGATGAACAATTTTTAGTATTGAAAATGTGTTAAGGAAAATTTTCAGCTAAAACTAGGACAATTGTGAAAAAAGTATGGGAAAAAAGTTTTAAATATTATGCAGTAAACAGTCTGGTGCCAATGGTTTGCAAAGTGTTGACAAAATAATGGCTAGAGAGGAAAGAAAATCTCTTGAGAAATGAAACTGAACCATGTGTCAGCGTTCAAGAGATGACATTCAACATAAGATAAATCTTACGTACTAAATTCACAGCTTGACTGTTGGTAACATGGAAAATGTTATTATGTATTGTTCACAAAATTAAATATAACTCATTTTTTATATCAAGAAATAACTTATGCATACAAGAACAACACCAATACTATTAAGAAATATCGATTGGTGTTATTCTAATTTTTTAACGACCGGTTTTATATATATATATATATCGGCAATTCTGAGCATTTCTGAGATTAAGAAATAAACGCTTATACCTTGTTCTGAGAGATCATATGTTTAACTCTGTAACTGTAGGAATTTCTAAAAACAAAGGTAGTTAAACTAAAATTTACTTGTTTCTAGGTATAACTGGGTAAAGTTTATTGTTATGTCTAAGATATAACAAACAGTTCTGCAAACTCGAAATATTTTAACAACCGGTTCTAGCGAACCGGCTGAGTAGCACCACTGACAGTATCTATATTATACAAATGAAAAAGACTTCGTCTATCATAACGAGAAACGGCTCAACCGTTTGAAAGGAATTTTTAAATATAATTAATATATACCTTGAACTGGGTTGTTATTAGGTTTTCATTAAAATGCATATCTTAAGGGAGAAGAGGAGTCCAAAATGTATGCCAAAAGTAGTTTCTCACATTAGGAAGATGAAACTTTGTATATAAATTTCGTATTAAAAGCAAGTAGGCATGTGTCCAAGCGTTTTTAAAAATTCCGCTTTTAAAGGGAGAAGAGGAGAATCTCTCTTTTACTGTTACTCAATATTGAAGAGTAGCATCGAGGTCATATGTCTCGTCATCGCAGCAAAGCAAATGAACTGCCTGAAGTGTCTTTTAACGTAGCGAATTTAGCAGTTGGTTTCAGTCGGGTTTTTATCATATTACATTCATTAACATTTATCATAAGGAAAAGACGGGTTTAAAACGTATGCCAAAGAAAGAGTGTCTCACGAGCACATTAAGTTAGAGAGGTGAAACTTGGAATATAAAGACCTTATAATAATAATAAATAAGAATAAATAAATAAAAAAAAAAGATACCGTCTTCAAAAGTTTCGATTTTAAGGTGAAAAGAGGGCAATTTCCAAATACTTGTTCTATATATAAAAGTGACATCAGTGTTGTCTCTTCTTATCATCACGAGGAAACCGTTTAAATTAAAATTTTGAACATGGTTAGTGCTTACTAGCAAGTTATTAGCTGGCGCCCGCTGGGAATTTGACCAGACACAATTTAAAGCCTTGTCAACTCAGCCTAACATTTTAAATGGAAGTGCACACGGGGAAGAAGTAATGAGGGTTTGGAGTTTAGCATGAAAACAAACTTTTTACAGGATTTCAACACATGTACATGTGATTAATAGATTACTCACCCAAGCTGCTCTGCTATTTATTACGCATCTCTAAATGCTGAGCTGCGTTGTAATTTTTGTTGACTGATTAGAGCCGCATCAAAATTTGTTTCTTATTGATTTTCAATGCTAAACTTCACATCAAACCTCCATAATTTTTCTCCGTGTGTACTCCCACCTGAAATTTTGTGTGTATTCAAAGTTGCCCATTCTCTAAACAGTGTCCATTTCTTAGTTATCTATAGCTGAGTTTTTTCGTTGCAATGCATATTTTAAGCGAGGAAAAGAGGATTAAAAATGTGTGCCGAACAATAGATATCTCACGAACCCTTCATCATAAGAAAACGCTACTCGGCATAGTTAAGCTCATTATTAAAAATGTGTGACACATGCTACCTGCTCATGAAAATTGTACCTCTGGGCAGTTGCTGCAATATCTTAATTTCCTATTTAGTAGTTATAAAATGGCCTAAGTGAGGAAACGTTTCAACTTAACAAAAAATTGGCTACTTACCAATGAATCCTCCTTGAAAAATTTAAATATTTTGACGTTTCGGAACTCACAGCTGGTTTCTTCCTCAGTGGCAAGGTAAAAAGGATTAAAACGGAAAGGAGATAAAAGGAGTAAAACCAGGAATACATACCACTATATAAAAGTAACGTACAGAAAGGATCCTGAAATGAACAGAGCAGAGTGAAAAAAGAATGAACTGCATAAAAAAAAAAAAAAGAGGTGTCCATGTTAGGCCACTGTTGCCAGATCCAAAGTATGCATCAGTGGCCTAACATAGACACCGCGTTTTTTTTTTTTTTTTTTTTGGATGCAGTTCATTCTTTTTTCATTCGGCTCTGTTCCTTTCTGTACGTTACTTTTATATAGTGGTATGTATTCCTGGTTTTACTCCTTTTATCTCCTTTCCGTTTTAATCCTTTTTACCTTGCAACTGAGGAAGGAACCAGCTGTGAATTCCGAAACGTCAAAATGTTTAAAAAAAATTTTCAAGGGAGGATTCATTGGTAAGTAGCCAATTTTTTGTTAATTTGGAATATCCCCCCATGCGCCCATGTAATTATAAACGTTTCAGCTGTTTAAAATATATGACTAAAAGTGTATTTGTATGTGTGAGTAGTAATTGGTTTCTTTACAAAAATAAATTAATGGCACCAACAGTAGTGAAAGATGATTCAATAAATAAATCGACAATGGTATCAATCTGATCCTTAACACCGCTTTCACAATCATTCATTCATTCAATGAAGTATTTTATCCATGGCTTAATTAGTGTCTGCAATGATCCCTAGAACTAGTGGCTCTCTAAGGTGACAGAGTTTTAACAAAAACGGGACGCATATAAATCGGGTAAGGTAGGACCTGTCAACTTCTTATTCCCATATTGCGTTGGGCTTCAACATTATCTTCAAGTTACAAAATGTGCGAGTTACAAGTGAGTGATTTAAATCTTTCAAACTGGTAGTGATGTTGATTTTGTAATGAACTTAATCAGCATACTCGTTAGCAAGAATTTTATGAGGAGTAAATATGTCTTCTTTAATTGTAAGCGGGAAGTTTAAATCTACTAAAGTAAATCATTTTATTTAGAAAAATAAGGTAACAAAATAAAACTTTTACTTTAAACATGAAAAAAGAACTTTTTAACTAATTAATTCTTGTTACACATAATCCTAGGAAATAACTGTTTTCTTCACTGACTTTTGCAGTGGTCTTTCTATTTCAAGGGGCGTTTGACGAATGTGTTACATGAACATTCACTATAACTTTTTAAAATATTATTTACAGCACCCACATCAATTCACTCAGCTCATTAATTACCTTTGCGTGTTGGCAGTATGCTATGATAAAATTCGAATTTTTTGAAGTGTTGTATTCATTTTAGTGGTGAGTCAGGAAAAACTTAATACATGCATAAACGCTAATGGGACATGTGTCACAGAACTCTATACAAATATAAAAGAAATAGAAAGCTTACTAAGAAGATGCATTCAACAGATACAACGTGTCAATAAAGAAGTACCTAAAACTAATCAAAGTTATGCCTGTGTTGCTGTCTGACTGCTGAGTACACAATATACTACAATGTCCCACTGTATAGAGTAGCATGATATTGTATTACCATGCTCTAATTATATTATTGTGTGATAAAAATAATAGAAGAACTTCAATAGAAACTCATTTCCAAAATTTAGGTGGAGAGATACACAATTAGTGGACTACATGCATCGTATGTTACTGCAATTGAATGGAGTTTGAATGGAATGAAACTGTTCAGTGGCGACAGTAATGGATTAGTGGTTCTTACGGAAATGGATTATCGCATGGTGAGTTTGTAATTATTTCTTCAGTTAAAGAATATTTAAATATAAACAGTGCAGAAAAAATTGCTACAATAACTACAACAGTAGGTGTTAACCACATTATTTCTTTGGAAAGATATTCTCATCTCTTTCAAAAGTAAATAAAACTGTTTGTGTTAATACAAAAGATTGTTTCAGGTTATGGTAAGGAAGTCGATTGTTAAGTAGCAGCACGGTGATCACACCTGAGGAATTCTTGCGATTAGTTCGAAAGTGCTGTTTGTTGTCTTGTAGGAAGCACGACTGTTGTGTGTTAAGTGAACGTATAACTCCGAAAATTACGACTGTTTAGGAGGGATATTTATCTCTTTCCGATATTAGCTACAGATATAGCCAAATAAGTAATTAGTGCATGACAAAAGGTTTCCGTTTGTCAATAAAAGGGATCTACACTGTTTAGAATTGCAACAAACCGAGCACTCCTGCTTATCTGGACCCTCTAGTATTGAACATTGCAAATATTGAAGGCCCGGGCGTACCCTTGATGTAATGCAAAAAAAAGTGCTTTTTTTGTTTGTTTGTTTGTTTTGTTTTAGGTGCGATATTTCCCAAAATCGTGTGAAAGAACAATAGCAAGAAACAGCTAAGATACTGCGTGTTTCAAATTATTGTTGCTTTTTTCAGAATTATGACAAATTTTGTCTTATTTGTGATTTTTAATTGGGAGTAGCAATTTAACTACTCGCCTAATGGGTGTTCTGCATCATGTTATAATTCTGGAACTACACTGAATACTCTGGATATATTTCTGAATACTACTCAATTCATTCTCATCGTCTCTAATTTTTGATTAGCGCACAAAATGTAAATTTGAAAAAGGAGTTTGGTTTTGTTGTACTAAACGTTACCAAGTAATGATACTGAAGCTTAGAAGTTCTCTCGCCAAGTTGGCTTTGCGATGGATGGACACCGTGTGTGTGTATTTTCTAAGAACTCTCCCGTTTTTTCTCACTTTCATTATTCTGCCATTTCATTCATTAGCATCCTCACCGTCTCCTGTAACCTCGATGCATAATTGTGAGACATTAAAGAAACAAACAAACAATAAATACATAAATAATTAAATAATAGTAATAATAAAACCGTGAAGTTGTGTGTGTGGAGTTAGTTATGTAATTCTAAATTCAAGCTTCTATAGTATAATTTTAGTATTGCGTTTTTACGGGGTAAATAAATAGGAAAATGTTGAATTTGTAATATTAAAAGAAATTAGAGCTTTGAGACTGTTACGTACTATGCATTATTTGTTCTAAGTAGTTCGGAAATATTGCTAGTTGAAAAAGATATGAACTTCTTTGCCAATGTGTGTAACTTTTACTAACATAATTTCTGTGATACTACTAACATAATTTTTGTGTTCTTTTGTAATATTTTCCCATGCCTTATTAAGACTTTCCATATATAAATGTAGACTATGTTCTTTAGTCAAAGTGTAAGGTGATTCATAGATATTTTTATTTATGTTTTGGATTTATTTAAAACCTAGATTTTGTTCGTTTTGTGTTTTCAGTAAAACAAATGATTGGAAGTCTTGAATTAGCATTTCTAACCCTCCGCATGTGTATTTCCTAATCCCCACTTTTTTCATGTATATGTCACGTAGACGTTTACAGGTAACTTCATAAATATCTTTGATATTTCTGTATCTGTAAAGTAACTTTCGATACAAGATAGACAGATTTTTTTATATTTATTAGTGGATTATTCTAATGGTGTTTTTCATTTTAAGCTGTAGATTCACGCTTCAAATAGCATCGGTGGTACAAAGGGACATTAAACTCCAACCAATCATTCGTTTTTACAGAATCCTTAATATATTTCATTTCTTTCTTAACATTTTGTTCTGAGGAGGCTAATTCATACAACTTCCTGTATGTATATACAGTATATATGACAAATCTTTAAATAATGACCGCCACTTCGAATAGAGAATTTGATCAAGTATCCATTAAGCTTCGTTGTGACGAGGTGTCCGTCCCAGTAGTGCATAGCCATGGGCTACGTAGTCAGCAGTTGCAGCATTAACACTAAGGGAATGCGCCGTTAACTTTGAGTGAAGATGCATCAAAACGAAAAACTTAAAAGTAATAAACCTTAAAACAATGTAAAAAATGTAAATATATAAGTAAAAGTGAAACTAAAATGCGTGGACTAGGAAATAAATGTTAATTTAACCTGCATCTGAAGTTTGGGGAAAATGTCAATGAAGTCAGCATTACAGCAGAAATTATCAAAAATAATAGTGCAGGTCAGATGAGGAAGAAGTTGCAGTTGTGACAACAGAGAAGGAATTTGAGCATAGTAATTCTGTTAGCACATTAGAAGTGTATTGTTGGCCAAGTAATACAAGTCATTATTCTAACTGCAAGTAAGGAACGTTTCATCCATTCCATAATCTCTTGGCCCATGTCATTATACTAAATCGTTACTATAGGCCAATATTCCGAGTTAAAAATCTTTTCCTTCAAAGTTAATAACAACAAACTTTGCTTTTATTGACACATTCAAATGTATCATGTTACTATTTGACTTGTCTTTTCCAGCATTTAAGTAAGTCCATGGAGCTACTTAATGAAAAATATGAAATTGTTCAGTTGTGCTATAGGCATCAAGTGCTACTTGTCTCCACTCTGTATCGCACTATACTCTGTCGCAGAGAACAGAACTGTAAAGTGGTTCAAGTTGGACAAAAAGAAAGAAAAACGTAAGTACGTTGAATCACATAAAGTTTGTAGAATTAAAGATTTG
The DNA here is from genome assembly GCF_964235325.1 of Thermobia domestica. NCBI lineage: Eukaryota > Metazoa > Arthropoda > Insecta > Zygentoma > Lepismatidae > Thermobia > Thermobia domestica. Next base: position 208,782,261 of record NC_137462.1, on the reverse strand, counting down.
TAATAAATTTTACATCTTATAATCATTATCAATGATTGCTCTCTCTATCGTGTTCAGTAAAATTTGTTCATTTAACATTACGTCCTCTGCTGCTTTCATTGTTTGAAATATTTAATAATTATTAAGAGATTCCTTCTGTTAAGGTTGCCTTGTTTTATGTTACTAATGTACTAGTACAATGTGCTAATAGCTAATAATTTTTAACAACAACAACAAGAACAAAAAAGCGACCAAGAATGCTGTCATGTTGCTAAATCTGATGATATTTAGCTTCTCTTGTTTTGTTTTATTTCGTATCTCTTTCCTTTCTGTGTTAAGTGTTGGTCAGTTATTAGAGTTACGTTCTTTTATGTTGTGTAAAAGTGTTTTTGCTGTTCTATTGAGTAATTGGTTTTACACGTCTGCTTAGGCATTCTTTTTTATGATTTACTCATGCGATTGTCTTAGTGTTAATGTTCTGTTGAATGATACGAGACGTTGCAATGCAGAGGAGATAGTGGCAAGAGCATAAACATGGACTCCTGGCGATTAGAAGAGACCAATGTGATCCGATTAGTTGTTTCTCCTTGTTTCAAACAAAAGATCTGTTTATGTGTAGCAGGCCCTCAAAGAGACGTTTGCTCCACGATGTTATTTCCTACCATTGAACATTGCGGCATGTGTATGCTAGTTTGAGCCACAATTTCATAGTCTGTTATTACTGTCGCAGAACGAATTACTGCCAGTGATTATAAGTATATATTGGATATCCAGGTACATTTTGTAGTTAAACTGTTGTTTCCTAACAGTGATACTGTCTCGTAAGATGCAATATTCACAGGCAAACCTGTTCAGGTGTGGTTTAAGAAGCATCAGGATGAAATTCAGTACCTTCACTGGCCCGCTTAATTCCTCATTGAACCTTATTTGAGTATCCATGGTCAGTTTTAGACGAATGAATTGTACAGATTTGCCACTCCATCATCGCTGACGCAACTGAATGCTGCACTGAACAGTGATAATTTCGGAAGTTGCCCGGGAGGGAAATTCCTCCTCCCCTTGAAGCTACGAAATTCCCCCGGATCCGATTGAAATGAAATCTTTGAGTTTTACGTCCCACGGTTATGCCTGTTGGGCTAAAGGAGACGGTGATGATGGGTGATGAATGAAATGGTGAAATGAAGCAAATGGGAGGAAACGGAAGAACCCCGAGAAAACCCACGCACACGGTGTCTGTCCACCAGAAAGTTCACTTGGCGGGGGCTGGGATCGAACACGGGACCCTACGCACCAGAGGTGAAAGCTCTACCACTGAGTCACCGCGGACCCGGATCCAATCGAGTCAACATGGATTACTAGTATTGTCGCAGTACCTATTTCAACATTTGTGTATTGAAAGCCCTCGCCGGGGAAAATCTGAAATCATCATTGGTGCTGAAGAACGGTTAGTACTCTTGTTTGTAAATGAGTCATGAATTTTATGCCTCATTTTCACGACGAATAGAAATTATGCTACAGGCTAAATGTGATTCAACTTACGGTGTATTAACCAGAAATGTTGCATTTTCTTATCAACACCAAAAAGGCACACCAGGAACTCTTGCTAAAACACATCACATAATGGGGAGGAAAAAAGTAGGAGAAAACAAAAAAAAACAATTGAAAGAACAAAGAATTAAAGGGAAAATAATTGTATTTAATAATAAATAAAAAATATTTTAAAAAAATACTAAATAAGATGTGTTAGATAAAAGAGAATAAAAAGTGAGCCGCGGTGGCTCAGTGGTAGGCCACTCACTTTTGGTGCGTGAGGTCCCTAGTTCGATCCCAGCTCTCGCCCAGTGGATTTTGTGATGAACAAGCACCATGCGCATGGATTTTCTCGGGAATTTTGGATTTCCTCCCACTTTCTTTATTCCACCATTTCTTTCATTATCATCATCACAGTCTCCCTTTTCGTCAGGGCATATTCGTTGGACGTTAAACTTCAAAGAAGAAACAAGAAAAGAATAAAAAGTGTGTGAGACAAATACGTTAAATAATAATAATAATAATAGCAGTTTATATGTATATATGTGATTGCTTACCAGAAGTTAGTGAGGCATAATCACACAGCATAAAAAAGTACACTATAAGCGTTTCCGCTAAACGTTTCATTCAGTTGGAGGGAAAAGAAGTAGGAAGGAAAAAAAAAGTGTAGGACAACAAAGTACAGTAATTGTAAAGCGTTCTATGTGGATGCAATTTTCAAATACCAAGTTACAAAATACCAAATAGAGCTATACAGCTGAAAGTAGATAGTTTATTTGAACCAGGTAAATCTAATGGACATGTGGTCGATAAGAATACAAGAGGGTGAAGAAATAATATATAAACACGAAAATTTGTATCATATGAAAAAAAGTATTAAAAAATAAATTTTACAGGCTAATCAAGAAATTAACAAAAATAAATTAATAAATAGTAAAAGTTATAAGCAATAAAAAATGGGAGGTAATTCAAAATGAAAAGTATGGAGAAAGAATAATTGCAAAACAAAAAAGGCATACATAAAAAATACTGCATATATATGGGAAACAGAATGAGTGTAGTAAGTTAAAGTGTTCTAGATTGGTAAGACCAGGGAGGGGGAGAGGTTCACGGATGGAATGGTATTGACACTAATCTTCCCACCTCTTTCTGAGAGACGTGATAGAATGTGGAGAAAGGATTTTGAGGATACTTATGCGGAAATTGTGGTCAGATGTATAGTAGTGGATTATGTGTGCTTGAACAGGTAGACAAGAAATTTAGAATATCTAGGAGAGTTGATGATTGTTGATACGAATTGAAAGAGTTAGAATTTTGCAAATATACAGTGTATACATTTAAGAATGTGTTGTAAATGAAGATAGAAGAACCACAACTACTGGAATGCTGAAAGTGTATTGCAGCGTTTCCCAACCGGTGTGCCGCGAGGAAATGAAAACAATAATTATATAGGAACCAAATTGCAAGACAGGAAATATGTGTATTTACTATGAACCTCTACAATGGAAAAAATACTGTAATTGTAATGTATTATCGTACATATATTACTACTACATAGATTGTATTTCGAAAACATAATTTTATTAATGTTTAATGTGACGTATATTAACCATGTTAATAAATTATAAGTTTTACACTGTGTTACTTATCTGCACATTTTTAATGTTAAAAAAAAGTATATATTATCATTGTTATGACCATTATTTCTTCTTTATTGTTACAGGTTATTTCGTAACTTGAAATTTTAAAATCTCATTCTATCCTTTCGACAAAGCAAACACTCATACAAATTACCGCCATTCTGTTTTAAAAGTACAAGAAATTTGTTCATTCGTTTGTTATTTAGTGATCTTCCTTAGTGAAAGTTTGGATACAGTCTTCGAAAAAGAAAGTGTATTTTTAAAAGACTGAGTCCTATGTTTCATTGGAATTGTTTTCTATTTTTGAATTTGAATGAAAAATAAGCATAATGATTTACGATGGAGGAAAACCAGTGATCGAGCTTGATTCTCTGTAAGGAGGTGGTCAGTAATCATAGAAAAAAATACGACAGTATTTTCTATTTACAAATAATAATAATAATAATAATAATAATAATATCTATGAGTGTGCCGCGAGAATTCAAGTTAGACCCGTAGTGTTCCGCAAGTTGAAAAAGGTTGGGAAACGCTGGTGTACTATTTTCGCAATAAGTGTTTTAAGTAGCTAGCTGGTAGGACAAGTTTTACATCTGACTTTGTGACGTTCAGTGGAAGTGCCGTGTAGCATTTTGTTTCAATTTCTTGTAATGAAAGTATGAAAGTTCGGGAAACTTCTGTAAGCAATTTTAAAGCGAGCAAGGAAAGTCTTTTCGGTTTTTGGTGAGGTGGCGACCTTGGGAAAATCAGGATTTGTTAGTTTCTGTAGGGAAATGGACGCTAGGATGTCGTTGGGCAGGAAAGTTTGGAGTTGTTGGATGGAAGTGTCTTTAGTCGAAGAGTGCTGAAGGAAGGATCTGGGAATAATTGTTTAAGAACAATGTGTGGAACTGACACAAGTTGAATGACCAAGTCATCGGGTAATTAATTTTTTTGTGATAAGGGTGAGAGTGCTTCTCAGGTATGGCGTTACGTCAAGGAAGGTACTGCCCAATGAATTTAACCGAGCATTTCTTGTTTATTATAAAAGCTGTAAGAGTAGTTCCGAGTCTGGTTGACTGTGGATTCATATTAGAAAATTATCGTCATTGAATTGAATCCAGAGGAAAGATTGAAGTAGTGATGATTGGAGTATTTGTTGTTCAAGATTGATAGAGATAGGGGTCCACTCGAATGCCAATGGCAGTATCCTTGATTCTAAGAAGGTGGTTATTTTCAAATGTGAAATTGTTCATGGTTAGATCAGGCTATGAATCCAGGGACGTGGAAGAGTATGGAAGAAGGATTTTGAGAATACAAATTGCAGAAATCATTGCCAAAAGTACTGTCGTGATGATTTGTGTGTTCTTGAACATGTAGATAGGGAATTTAAGCATTGCAAAAGTATCGGTGATTGTTGATGCGGATCGACAGAGGAGTTAAGACTTTCGCCCACAGTAGGTAGCTAGACAGTGGATGTGTGTTGTAATGATGTAAATGAAGTGGAAGAGTGGCAACTGTTGAATTGGAAAGTATATGGAGTGTTCTGTATGGTGGGCTATTGGAAAGTCAAATTAATTTCGGTATACAGTATATTGCATAACTAGATTTCTGAATTTAGTTGCTGAAGGTGCAGCTTGCTTCAAGGGAGTAGTTCTCCAATTAAAGTGAATGTGAAGGGAGATCGTCAGAAAATACTTTCAAGATGGGTTCGGAAAGTGTTTTTCAGTTTTGGGATGGGGCGGTAAATGTGGGATAAGAGTGATTCTTGAGTGAGTACTGGTATTGTGTGAATTAAGATTCATAAATGAAAGAAATACACAATAATTTCCATTTGAAAAAAAATATTAAGAAACAAATATACTATCTTTAATTACAATATCATCTGCATAAATAGTAAATAATCAGCTTCCAAGAAAAAAAAATACTCATGAGTAATTGCGTTTACTCACGAATTAATTGTCAAGAAAATATTTTCTATCTTGATAAAATATTTTTAATCCATAAAAGAATAGACTGATATAGGCCCTTGGATTTCGAGAATTGAAATTCATCATGGATAACTTTATTTTCTAAGTTCGCAAATTCATTCGGTCCAAGAAGTCTTCGTAGAAATCCAAATAGTGAAATTCATAATTCGTCTCGAAAGAGATTGAGATGACAACTGATAACGCGTTCCCTTGTTGATAGATGTGAGATGTCATTTCAGATTTACAAGCCTAATTTTCTCTACTTATCCGCGAACAGCTAATTAGCGCCTGTAATGGGATTGTCGTTTCAATTCGAGCTCGTAGTCACTCCTAGGCTTCGTTCATGCTGATAATTGGGTCCAGAAACGAGTTTCCTTTCAAGTTTAGCGAGCGAAATTTTCACTTGAAAGAACCTAGTGTTTCTATTTTTAACAGCTCAGTTTAACATTCTATGATAATGCCTATTAGGTTAAGAGAGAAGGATGATTGAAGCAAGTGCATGATGATGGAAGAATGTAGGAGGAAAGGGAAATACCTCGAAACAACCCACTGAGACAATGTTGTTTACCACAAACTTACTTGGGCGGGGATCGAACCAGGAACCTCACACATCAAAGGTAAGCGCTCTACCACTGATTTCCCGTTTCCATTTTCGAACCTCTGTCAGATGATGAGGCATCTTTTGCATTTCTGCTACACGACTTACCAATCTTAATTCACGTGTGCCGTGCGTGTAAAATATCAGTATAGGGCGTTTCATTTCCACATCAACACTTGACAGCATCGTCGTTGTCTCTATGCACACAATGCACGAGCAACACTGAGTGCGCGGAATACTTCTTCATTTCCACTACGCGTGCTGAGAACAGCAATGTCCGTGGTTTATATGCAGTTTGGCGACAGTGGTGCCAGTACTTTCTTGCTTTGATTTTATTGTATTTATTTATTTTTTGAGCAAGGTGAGTATTAGGCAAAAAGCCAAACTTAAAGGTGTATAAAAGTGCATCTTGGTTTAATACGAATCTTTGGTGTAGTTACATTTTAATAATCAGATAAATGATTTAAATTGTTCTGTGTTATAGGTTAGTTCATAGGGTAGTAATTTATATTTACAATATTACAATATTAAAAATTACATAATGATATGTCTTGGAATAAGTATGACATCTTGTTATATTACATTTATTGGGAGTTTAAATGTTCATAAGCTATACAGATTTATTTTATTGTAATATTTTTACTATTCAATGTTGTGTGCACTTCATTTCCCAAATAAAAACAAATTGAAAATTTACAGGCAATATTACTATTGTGCAACTTTCCAGGTTAGGGAAGCTGGGAGCTGCATTTTGGCCTGGTGCTGTCAAGCCTCAAGATCAGATTGTCTATTCTAGTAGACCAGGACTAAGAATATGGGTGGCTGATCAGTCTGGTCTAGTACAGAAAACCCTGATTTTTAAGGTAAATTATGTAGAGAAAAAAATCGCATAATAGAGTATGGCCTACTGTAACATTCGAATGTAGTTTTTTTTTCTAGTATTATGTTAGTTTTCTTCAATCTTGTCTGCATTCTGACGATGAGACGTTCGGTCTACAAAGATAAGTGTTTGTATTTAGATTTCTCCATTTATTTTTGTTCGTAATGATCATGTAAGTACCTTTTTATAAGAGTAATTTATTTATATGTATATAATTGTAGATACAGGGTTTATACGAAAGATATCCGGAGTTTGATGCATTTATCATAAGGACCACATGAGAAACACTGGATTATAAAACTAGTGCGATGAAAGGGTATACTTGAAAGTTGTTTTTTTTTTTTGGGGGGGGGGGGGTAGACGTCTAGTAGATTTGGACATGTGAATTTTTTTGTGGCCCTGAATTTATCCAACCGATTTTGTATCTGCTGCTTCCTATAGCTCTGCCAACATGTCTAGTGGGATGGATGCGTTTGAGTTCGTTATTCGCTGTTTAAGATTATTTAAATCTTGAATGTTCTTACCACAAATCGTGTGCGTGGGTTTTCTCGGAGTTCCCCCGTTTCCTCCCACTTTTTTCATTCCACCATTTCCTTCATTTCTCATCATCACCGATTCCTTTAGGCTAACCGACATAACTGTGGACGTAAAACTTATAGATTTCATTTTTTTTAACCACAAACCGGATCTTTTATGTGCCCCCAAAGAAAAAAAGTCCAAAGGAATCAGATTAGGGCTACGAGGAAGCCAAATAGTTGATTGTCCTCTACTGATGCATCTGCCTGAAAACTGTCTGTCCATAGCTGACGAACGTTTCTTTAAATTGTTTCAGCCACTTGCGAATACTCTTCTCTGTTGGTGGGGATCTCCCATACTCGCGACAGAAGTTACGTTGTACAGTAATCATTGATTTAGTTTTAATTAACCGTATAACGCACTGTGCTGTCTCGACTGCATTCGCCATCACACTGTCTGACACAGTAACGCCAGAAGCTTTTGTTAAAAGTAAATGGAGGTGAAACCTGATAACGCAACAACTTCATCTTTCCAGGAACATATTTCATGAGTTTCTTTACAGTCTGGAGAAAAAAGGTCTACCATTTATTTTGAAGCACTCTTGTAACTTTTAAAGTAATAGACAGAAAACATTGAAATTTTTCACCATGCAACATTGTTTGACATACTGTGCAATTAACAGTTTAATAGTGTTGCCAACCCAATGTAAAAGTTCATAGGCACTGATTGTGATATACTGCGAAGGAAAGTAATACTAGTTACATATATAAGTGATTTACTGAAGTCAATACTTTAGCTTTATTAATGAGTGATACTTCAGTAATGTAAGTTAGATATTTTGTTGTATTATTTTGCAAATCAGTACACTATAACTTTGTCCCAAGACATTCAACTATATTAAAATAATTGGTAATAAATAAATAGATAAATAGTTTACCTTATAAGAAGGTTTAAATTCTGTTGCTTTTTTATTGTTCGTTTCATTAGCAGTGTCGTACACACTTGAAAAACATGCATCGTAACTTTTTCTAAGCCATTTTTCTACTCACGACGCAGGCAGTGAACCGACAGATGACATACAAACATGGCGGTTACTGTTATAAGCGCACGAGTAACAGACTGAAATTCAATCGCAATTTTCGACTAATTAGAATTGAAATGTTTTTCGTAATCAGCTAGCTCTAAAGTATTTTATAACAAACTAGGAAGGTATACAATACTCCAAATTAACTAACCAGTCAGCATTATTTGGAAGAAGTTACAATCACTATAGCACGATCTTTAGCAGATAACATTATTCATCTCCATGACATGAAAATCAAGTTGAATAGCTTCATATGTCTAACGTAGTTTGTACTAATGACTGTGTTAATCTACCAAGAAAATCTTTAGTCTTTTGTCCAATTGCAGTCCATTTTCCATGACATGGTGATTAAAAATTTACATAATTCCCATTGCCTTTTTCATATACTGAGTTTTTATTTTATTTCGATTCTTGTCTTAACAATCATCTTTAAACATTCATGAATCATCTTAAACAAAATTTCATTAATCGAAATAAAAACAATCGCAATCAACACATTTTTGCAAACGAGAAACAAGTTTATATATGCCGATAACATGAAAATCCGGAGTTCTGAGACCGATGAAGTCGTTGACGACGTTTTCCGCATCGTCCGCAACATTTTTGAATCATTTCTCGCGCAAAATTTTTTGAGATGCTTAAAAAAGTGGTAATCGCCAGGTGAGAGGTCCGGCGAGAATGGTGGGTGGTTGAGAGTCTCATAGTCAAAGTCGTAGAACGTTTGTCGCGTGATCATTGAAACGTGTGGTTTGGCGTTATCGTGCAGAAGAATTGGTCCTTTTGTGTTGATCAATGCCGGACACACACATTGAAGCTTTAGGTGCATTTCATCGATTTGTTGACAGTATATCTTCGCTGTTAAGGTTTCGCCTTGATTCAGAAAGCTGTGATGGATCAGACCAGCTGGGAACCACCAAACAGTGACCATTATATTGTTTTGCTGCAATTCTGGCTTTGGAAAGTGTGGCGGAGCCTCGTCTTGATCCAACCATTGTGCCGAACGTCATCGATTGTCGTCTGTAGTAGAGAATCCACTTTTCGTCGCACGTCATAATCCGATCGAGAAACGGGTCATTTTAGTTGCTTTTTAAAGAAACCTCAAAACAACGATTTTTTTTTTTTTTTTTTTTTTAAGCATTCAATTCGTGAGGCACTCATATGTCGAACTTCTTAAAATTTCTGATTTGCTTCAAATGGGGAGCAACTGTAGAATGACATACGTTAAGCTCTTCGGCAATTTCTAGTGCGGTTTTGAGTGGGTCAGCTTCGAGTAACGTCTTTAGTTGGCCTTTGTCAATTTCTGATGGTTGACCATGACCCTTTTCATCTTTGAGACTGAGATCACCAGTATGAAATTCTGCAAACCATCTTCATGTGGTATGTTCAGAAGCGGTGTCATTACCCCGTTGATATTGCGAGTTGCTTCCGCAGCATTGTGACCGAGTTCGAACTCGTGAAATAAAATGATCCGAAATTCTTGTTTTGAGAGCATTGCTATAAACGATCTGAAAAAAGGAATAAGATAATAGCATTAATTGATAAAGCGAAAAACACACTAATGATCCATGATTCATTTCGAATCTATTTACTGAACATTTATTTAAATATCAATACATAAACATAGACTATATAAAAGCGGCCATTATTTTTGCAACAATATTGTAATGTAGACGTGGTAATTTATAATTTTGGAACTTACAGGTTATACTTCTGGAGTTGAGTAATTCGTAAGCTTGATGTAACAACTATTGTTTACAGTTTGGTATAGCGTGAACGGAAAAAAATACATCGTATCATTCATTTAGTTATATTAAGATCATATGGAAGCGAAGTTAAGTTTAATCTCTTTTAGAACATTTTGCCTTAGTGCCTTTAACACTTTTAACGTTGGTACTGTAGTCGGCCGAACTGTGTGATAAATTCTGAAACATTCACATATTTGTAATTAGAACCCAGGATTTGTTTTCTTTCCCGCATCTTTTATTTTCTTCTTACCGCCAGTCTTCATTAGCTTCGTCAGCAGTAATATTCTGTTCCTATATGAACTGAAATTTCACTTTCGAAAATTGTTTACTTCAAAGTTTTGGCACTAGTTGAGCTGTAGATATTTGCTCTTTTTGGGAGTCTCTGTTTTTTTACAAATTGGCATGTCGTACACTTATTTTTGTACGTTGGCTTGTGGTATGAAATGTTCGTGATTTATTGCCAAAATATTCGTGATAATAACACATGGTTGTGCTGTTTGACATGCGGTACATACGATATTCTCAATCTCAATCTTATCTTGGCGGTTGTTGGGTTGAAGTTTCGGGCTCTTGCCCTTGCCTTCTATTTGTTCTTCATTTGTTCATGTCGTACGGATGACATATTTATTGATTTATTGATGATGAACCGCCACTGTCGCAGGTTCTTGTTGGATCTATCGTGAAGTGCAGTTGCTTATGGTGGTCTTGGCATGCAGTACATCAGGCGATGTGGTTGGCGGGTGCCGATTTCCCTCAGATGTGGATCTTCGGAGTTCTGGATCTGCTGCCAGAGTTTGGACCACCTGAAGGTGTCTCAGATGAGCCGGTGCTGCGTGTTCCCAAGCTTGCTGAGCATACATGAGTATCGGTTGGATACTCATGCGGTACAGGTGGAGGCGTGCTTCGGTTGTAAACTGGTTATTGAGTAGGAGTGGGAGGAGGGCTCTCAGTCTGGTTGTTCCTTTGTTTGCTGTGTTGCGAAGGTGGGTCTCGAAGCTCAACTTCTTGTCGAGGAGCACACCCATGCATTTGGCATTGGACGATATTCATATCTTTTATATATATATATATATATATATATATATATATATATATATATATATTTACTTTGCACATGAATGAGTGTTAAATTAAAAATAATACTAGTGATTTTGGTGACTGTGATACAATGGGATATTAGATTCCTTTCCCCACCATTAAGTTATTATTTATTTATTTATTTATTGAAAAGGGAATGCTTTCGTTAGGACTTAAAATGTAAAAATTTAACAAGGCGTTCATAAAGTTTTCCTTTAGTTAAAAAATACAGGTATAGATTATTGATATTTTGTACATGTATGTTCTCTAAGAATATGTGCTAAATGTATAGTCACAGTTAAAATTTCGGCAGAACAGTTTCTTCAGTCTGTGAAAGAGAAAATCATTAGGAGATGCATGTTTCGTAACTAAGCTGCAGCGAAACTCCATAGCTTTGTAGACAGAGATACCATATCCATTATAAAAAAGGAGACGAACATTTACCACAAAATTTGTCTTCCACCTGTGTATGGAGTTTCCCCTGCCTATCTTGATAATATTTATTATGACTATCTGACCTTTCGTTGTTTAAGCTTTAACCATAACGAACTACCCTGTGTTGCATCGTTGAAGTCTTCTTGTTTGCATTGTAATATCCAGAGCCACGTTATTACAGGCCTATTATCTCCACAACTCTTCCATATTTTCATACCTTCAATTTACTTGCCCCATCTTCTTACAAATAATATTATTAAAAAAAATCCATGGCAGCTTAAGCTTCAACTTTCTTTTTGTTAGTAACTGTGTTTATTCTTTTTCTTACGGCACATATTAGATTAGACACTCTCATACCGCGTGTAGAGTAATGTATTGAAGAAGCTAACGACTCGATTCTTAATGTACAAAGGTTGAAAAACGCATGAATGGACAGAGATTCGAATTTCCGTCTCCAGTTTACTGTACCGATGCGTTAACCACCACCAGTCCTCTTCCTGAATACCAATACATTCTATCACTTGCGGTGTTCAAGCACTTGGACCATATAGACTGTACCAGAACTCTCCTTAGCCCAATATATTTTTGTCAGCTGCTTTGAGTGACTATAAGAGAACCAGTGCTCTGGTAGGAAGTGTAGCTAGGAATTTCTAAATTATGAGTCGTTATTTGTCTAGTAAATTTTACTCTTTAACATTTCTATATTTTTGTTATATTTTGAGCGTAAAATGTTTAATAGTTTGCCTGAAATATTCAGTAAAGTATGGAAAAAATGCACTAAATACAACTATGGAAAAATCGAATCATTCCAGTTAATTATCAGCCTAGAAAAGCACATTTTGTTTAATGTCAATTTGTTGTAAGAGAAATTACTGTGTACATATGTAGCTCAGTTAATTCGTTTAATTATCTTTTGAAGGATGCTTTAAGTAAACCACATCAACGAATCCAGTTAATTAATCCACCTCCGGCACATGTGAAGAATGTACGAAGTGATCCTCAATTTGGACCTTTGTATTTTTTCAAAGAAGACCTTCTAGTGACTCACAATACTGATATATTATACATATTAAATCCAACCAATATCAGTGTAGTTGCAACAATAGACAATTTGAGGAGGATTCTCTGTGTGGCTGTGTGTAAAGATGAAATATTCATACTTGAAGGAGAGAGAAGTCTAATTAGAGTTGCTTACACTCCAGAAGAGGAACCAAAAAAGAGCCAGTCAGGTGAGCTCGCGCTTAAATAATATAAATTGTACTAGCATTTTGTGCTATATATATATTTCGTACATAGAATGAAAACAAAGTTATCCTGAAGTGGATATGGAAAACATATTACTTTACCAGAAAATAATGAAAACCTAATTACACAATAGCAAAAAAATATGCTGTTAGCAATTTTGTTAAACGCTTTGTCGGATGGAAAGGGAAAGAAGTAGAAAAAAGAGCAAATATAGTTGTGAAATGACCGCCATCACGGAATTGAGTCACATCGTCGAGTTTAAGGTTAAAAGTAGAGAGAGTAGTATTGGTCCCTCTTCGCCGAATTGACGCTTAGCCAATGAGAAGCGGCTTTCGAGTCATGTGATTTAGGTCATTGACAATGGTCACGTGTCCTGCAGACATTGATCCCGGTCACTGGGGTTGTTACAGTATAACATGGTGTGTTACGGGGTCACATAACCCCCTTTTATTGATTGGTCACGTGATATGTCATAGGGGTGACGAGCTTTTAATTTTGGATGGAATGGGGTGTAGGCATGTAGCTCTGAAAGTTTGGGCTCCTAGATCGTTCCCTTGAGTGGGCAAAAGATAGTTGAAAATTGAAAATTTCAGGGGTTTTAAATGCTACTTGTCCTCTATAATGTGTACATATTTGATACTATAGAAAAATACCTCATTGCCTTGCATAAGTATTGAAGACCAAATACGTACCTCAGTGTTCCCTTTGTTATGTGGGGTGGCCAACGTTGTACCCCTTATGTTGTAAGATGGGAGCTATGGAGGTGACACTTCCTTTCATGGGGTCAAGGATCAGTGAGTGGTTCCTTTCAATTAGTGAGGGTGGGTCTACCTTGTACCCCTTATGTTTTAAGATTGGTGCTTATGGAGTGGTACCTTACTCTGTTTCATAGACATGGGACCAGTTACATATCCCTGTAATTCCTGTGAGGGTGTGAGTCGTTCCCTTTTATGGATAAAAATTGGCAAAATTTGAAGCATTTTAACGTTATTTAACCTCTAAGATGTGTGTTTATGGTCCTATAATCAACAACTTACTCTCCTTGATGGATACTTACAACCAGATATGTACCTCTGTGGTTCCATTTTATGGATGGAGTGGGCCAGTCTTGCACCCCTCATGATTCGTATGCGTATGGTTGCGTATGGTTCTATAGGTATGACGATCTATGAATGAACACTTTACTCTCTTTGATGGGTATCTACGGCCATATTATATATGTATCCTTGTGGTTCTCTTTGTTGAGTTAGGATGGGCCAATGCACCCCTCTCAAATTTTGGGGTAGGTTACATACCCACTCAAATCAAGATCAGTTACAGTCCTGTAGATGTTAGGGTTTATGAATCAAGATGTTTTTGTAAAGGTTGCTCAAAAAATTTTCTTGTGTAAAAATTTTTAACTAAGATTGTTTTGTGTAAAATATTTTAAATAAAAATATTTGTGCAAAAAATTTAAACTACTATTGTGTATTTCTTTTAAACTTTTTTTTTTTTTTTTTTTTTAAGAAATGTTCAAATTTTCGTCTAAATTTTTCAAACTAATGTTTCTGTCTACTTTTTAAGACAAAAAAAAAAAATTACACAAATTTCTTGCCATAATTTTTTAAACTCAAAAGAATTCTTTGCGTAAAAATTTTCAAACAAAAATATTTTCTGTAATTTTTAAATTTTAAAGTGACAGTGAAGAAGAATGTTTGTGAACTAATGAGATTTTGGTAAACATTTTCTAGTGTATTTGTAATAATTTAGTACAGGATGTTGAGAAATAAAACACAAAGATTGATTTTTCAAGCAATATTATTTGGTGATATATAGTATTAAAAAAAATATGTATAAATGTTCATAATCTTCACAGTTGATGTTTGCCATTGGAAGTTCTTGTTGCTCACAAGAAGTATTTTTTTTCATCAATCGTATTTATTTATAAAATAATTTAGGCGATACATAGTACTTACAGAAAGTCGTGTGTATATATATGATTATAATCCTTATAATTGATGCATACATCGGAATTTCTTGTTATTGCCCTATCAGTCCTTGAAGTCATAATTGATCCTTGGTATTGTAAGATGATGTTCTTGTCAGCAAATCGAACCTGAAATTAAAAGTTTAATTAGTAAATGGAATAATATTCAAGATCTTTTGTATGTACAAACAAAACTGTTTTATTGGAATATAATTACCTATGGATGATATTGATTCATATAACTTGAATGTTGAAAGCCGTGGTTCAATTTCTTCATTCTTGTAGTGGTGGTGATTTGTCTCCATGTTGCGTAGCATTGCATTTGTTTCTAAGATCTTATATTGCGAATTCAGAAGAACAGAAACGGCTTGTTTAAAGTGGATATTTTACATTTACACTGTGTTGCTAAAAGAAAGAAAATAGGAGAATGTCGTGAAATTGCCTATAATGTAAATTCATGCAATCTATGGCATTGTTATGAACATAAATTGAAATTCACAGTGTTTTCCTTAAGGTGTGCAACATAGATATTAATAAGCATAATGTCTACATACTGTTGAACCTAAACTTTACATTTGTATATTATATTTATAATGAATCCAGTATGTTGCGGTACGTAAGAAGGAAAACCCAAACCATTAAAGTATTATCCTTGGCCTCTGTTATTAATATAAATTGTAATTCAGTGCCTGTCTAATTTTGTGGTTGGAACTGTGTTAACGATAATTGCCAGTGGAAGAGAAATACGCAAAGCTAACTCATTACGAGCAAACAGTCCTGTAAAATGATTTCTAAGCAAAAACCTTTCGTTTAAGGCATTGACTAGTTGTAATGTATTTGATATCGGGAGTAAAAATGACAAATAATTAATATATACGTTGATATTTAAAAATCCAGAATAATGTTCGTTGATGGTCATTTCAAGTATTGATAAGAACTCTCCATAAATAACACAGTATGCTGACATTGCTAAATCATCCTGGAAACGCACCTCCAAGTGGGTAGTTCCATGTCTTTGTAAATTCCAAATATGACAATATCCAACAGAAGAATCAGGCTTAAGATCAGTCATAAATAGAGTATATCCATCCTTATAGTTCTTTCTTGAAATTATATTTCCATTATTGGTGAAATGTATTCCATATCATGAGAACAAGGTGTGGTATGATGAAATGTAGAAGTTTCTCTAAAACTCGGTTGTAGTGGCTTCGATGGTACAGTTTCTCCATCACATACAATGTAAAGAAATTAATGTTCATATATTAAACTTCAAATGGATAACTGGTGATGGGTTCATTTACTGCTTCGTTTGTTGTATGTCCTACAATAATGTGATTTCGCAGTGTTTCCATAACCAGTTTATCCATAGTTTTTGATATCTTTTGAAATAGTAAATTATTTCATTGAACTCTTGTTAGCGGATACTTTGCAGACAGATTGCAGAATCTTACTCTGATTCAGGTTTACAATAGGGCTATTGCTGACTTTTTTCCCACGTGTAATTTTATATCCAAGATATTTATTTTTGCACTCACACCACTTTCACTGGCCATAACACAAAATCTTGCTTTTGCAGGAATGAGCTTCGCACGTAATTCCACTCTATGAATTAAACATTTGTCTTGATTGAAAATATCACGATGAAGATGTCCAATCATATCGATTTCTCCCAGTTTTGTCAGTTCACATCATTTTTAAATCCTTTGTTCTCGCTGCTTGTTGCGTTCATATAGCCACTAGTATCTTGAAATCACGTTGCACGTTGTAGATGTGTAGTTTTGTCTGATAACTATAATTCAATAGTTTTTCAAGATATGATCCATACGGTTGATGATGAGTGGGAATGAAATAAGTTTGTTGTTCAGGTAGATTTGTACTTCACTGAACATAGCATTTAGAAACTCATTTTGAAAGTACTACTGGTTTATCTGTTACGGTAAATAAGGAATCATTTGATTTCACAATTTGTGCTTAAATGTAGAATAATATTCGCGGTAAATCAATATAGTCATAATTACTTCCACATAGTGCAGATTCTGTTGGTGAGTTTTCAGTTATTCATCTAATTGGTTTGTAACCAATAATACGATTTCCTAGAATACTTGTTTGTGTTGGTATTCAGAAGGTTGATGATGCAATGCTATTGTTTCTTCTTAATCAAAAACGTTGGGTGATGATGAAAATGTTCTCTTCTTTTTATGCGTTAGTTTACAACTATGCACAGAATTGAAGTTGATCGTTGGAAGGTCGAACTCAAACTGACACACATCTTCACGCTTTCTCTTATGATACCCACCTTCTTGTAAATTCAATTTTGAATCTTGCTTGCATAAATTGATAAAATGATTCCTTTAAGCGGTTGATTTGACACCACTACATCAATAATCATATTTGCACCGAACTTTAATTATTGTTTTCCCACGGTTTTAGTTACTTGTTTCACCAATGGTAACGCTAAATGAAATAACCCACCAAAAAATTACCAGTTCCATGTTCTGTTTGATAAGGACTTTCTACCTAAACTTTTCTTATTCCAGACAGCGCTTGCTACCGTTAATATTCTAAATAAGGATCAGTCATGACGATGACGACGGAAGTGAAGTTTAGCGTTCACGGTTCCGAATGGCATACGATGACCTGTGCTTTCCCTTATATTGATTTGTATTTGCTCAAAATGCATTTTTTTCCGCTGAGACATAATGCGCAGGATTAAATATTTACCATTTACCTTTGCCATGGAGTAGACACAAAGGGCTGGGAACTCTCTACTGACTGGCCTTCTATCAACTGGTGAGCAAAAAATGCCCCTGGGTTTATTGGATCGTCGAGGTTGACTCAGACTCTTCATCCAGAGTGACAGCCATTGGTCATCTGCAACCGTTCGTGTAACTTTCGTGCATTCGTGAATTGCTCTTGAATATGTCTGAAATCAAGCTTTTGACCCTTTGCCTTGTGATTCTCCTTCAGACCTAAATCTTGCGTAACGATACGATTTACTGTTTTCAATGGTGTATTGCGTGTTGCAAGAAGGTGATACTGAGAGTTCCCCAATGTGACATATCTGTTATCGTGTACATCTCATACCCTTGTCTTGATATCTGAGCTGGTATTTCCACAATTATAAATGAACGCCCCTTTCCACTGTACGACTGCTGATACTGCTTCCTGTTGCACAGCACATTTTGACAATCACTAAGTATTTTGCATCGTAAGGTGTGTTTACCCTTCCCAAAACGGTGTCACTTTAACCGACATATTTTGAGCTCAGATCAACCACTTCAGTATATACTTATATATACTACTTATACTACAAAACATATGTTCTTCATTATGGAATGTAAATCATAAGTAGTTTCCGGGGAAACATTGTACCATTCCTCGTGTAATACAGCAGTCAGTTCCGTCAAAGATGGAGGGGAGGATGCCTGTTCAGGAGCCTGAACTGAAAAACTAACCATAGTATTCGATAGTGTTGAGGCCTATGGATTAGGCGGGCTAGGGGAAGTATTGTAGTTCATCCCAATGTTCATGAAGTTCTAGCAGTGTAAATTAACGCATTGTCACCTTGAAAAATTGCGTCGTTGGCCGGAGACAACATCTGGATTATAGTATGCATGTGGTCACATAAAAATGTCGCTAACAGTAATGCGTCCTGGGAGAAACTGCGGCCGACATGTTTCACGGTGATACAGGGCAGGTGACAAAAGAATACAGTTCGGAGCCGTCTCAACATGGTCTGTGTTGCAAATAAAGTGAAAGAAGACTTATCAAATCTTTCCAATCATCAGTGATCCACTTTACCTGTTTCCGTTACGCTGAAGCATTGTTTACGGGGATCAATGGTTTGGAAATTGCAGCCCTACTACGGATGTTCAGGTTATGCAACTTACGTTGTACTGTGATTACCGTGATAGGTTGTTTCAGATGCTAATAGAATTATGATCCAGAAGAGAAGCTTCAGTGATCCCTGTCACTGAGGCTTCTCTTCCGTCCACTGTTGCTCTTCACCGATATTTTGCAATGAGTCATCACCTAGAATACCGTTCGTTGCGGCACACTAGCCACCTAACACACTAGCCACCTTAAGTATATTTCCACCAACTGACCACGCACACGCAATTTGGCCTTTTTGAAACAAAGGGGTCTCCTATTTTGTATCACCATCATCTTCCCACTTCAGCACATGCCTCATTCTATCCTGCCTGGCGTACTAGATACGCTTACTTAACACAACACTAACGACATACCATCTTCAGTGTTTATACCTCACTAATAAATTTTGCAAACAGTGTTTTTCCATTATTTTGACAACGATCTTTCTGCTGTGTAACACTGTTTCAATCTGATCCGAAGTACTTCACTAATTTATCGACTAACGTAAACATATTAATCAAAGGTAATATTGGCATATATTTTCATCTTTTTAACTTGTGAAAACTTTTTTCTTACGTAATTTCAATTATACTTTACTATTTTGTAATGTTTTTCATGAAATTGCATGTGAGATGCATGTATTTCATAATGCAAAATCATAATCTTGCTTTATTCTATTG
This sequence comes from Thermobia domestica, assembly GCF_964235325.1. Taxonomy (NCBI): domain Eukaryota; kingdom Metazoa; phylum Arthropoda; class Insecta; order Zygentoma; family Lepismatidae; genus Thermobia; species Thermobia domestica. The sequence continues at coordinate 208,763,067 of NC_137462.1, read as the reverse complement.
ACAGAATCAAAGAATGCACAATACCGATTTATACCAATATCGGAGTCCGCTCCTTCATTAAAAGATCTAACATCGATTGTGAAGGATACTGCTCTGCCATTCCAGAAAGTGAGCTCGAAACTGAATCTGTTTGGTCGTTCCAACGATACGATGGGCCAAGAACCTGATGAAGAAGAAGACATACAAAACTCAAATCCAATAGTGACAGCAGATGAAGCTGTTGAACTGCCTCCTGTAGTTCCTTTCCCAGCCAATACTCTCACAGAACTGAAGACTGAAAACAAACACAATAGATATAGCTTGTTAAATGAGAAGTCACATAAGGACGTTTACAATAACTCGCAGAAAGGTGGTAATACAGCATTATCTGATTCAAAACAAAAGTTTTGTTCAGATATTCTTGACAAAATCGGCGAACAAGATTTTGAAGATATCTTGTATAAACCACGCAAGAAAAAGAATAAAAAGAAGCCCAGTTTGTCTGGTAAGTATTATATCATCACATTGCTATTGTTTAAATATTTGTTGGGAAACTCAACATTAGTGCATTTTTGCAATAATCTGGTTGTTTAATTAAAAATATATTGACATCGTTTATAGTTAGCATATATTATAATAAAATGTTAGTTTAAATCAAGATAACTTTCTGCTGTTTTAAATTAGAAATATTGATTGTGTAAACAAATATATTAATAAAACATCGTAAAATTAATGGAGAAACGCGAAATGGATAGTGAGTAAATATACTGTATGTTCATTACTTTTATCTTACATTCCATTCATTCACAATTAGACGTGGTGCAGGGGTGATCTGAACAAGAGTGATCCCCAAACAAACTGGAGAATTCCAGAAAAGTTAAATGAGGCAAATAAACAATTACCAAGCACAATATTGCAATGAGTAGAAATCATAAGGCATTGCATAAGTTAGAAAAAGGCTTCTAGAATTCGAAAGAAGAAAAAAATGAAATATTCCAGTTTAACGTCCCACGATTATGCTTTTCAGGCTAAGGAAAACGGATAATTAAGGCGAGTGAATGATGATAGAGTAATCAATGGAATGACAATGTGGGAGGAAACGGGACTACGCCGAGAAAACCCACGAACACGATGTTGTCCACCAGAAACTCGGAAAGAAGGAGAGGTATACATGTCTGATTAACCTATTTTGTGCCCGGAGAAACAACTGAAATTAAACACACTTTTTAACGACTCACGCTTTTTTCTTCTAGATTGATGGAAATGGATAAACAATGAAAGCTAATTATTTTGAAAGAATTCGTAGAATGAGAGTATGGGAGGAAAAGGGAAAACCCTGAGAAAACTCACGGACACGAGTTGTACCACTACAATTTTTCATTGTCTGTGAACAAACCAGGCACTCCTGGCCCCAGAAGTGAGCGCTCTGTTACTAAGCCACATGTCCCTACTTCGAAGTTAAAACTATGATTCCAATAGATGTATCCGTCTTGTAAATTGTGCTGTATGTATAATAAACCAGTGTGAAAGTTGTAGTTTTCTTCGTCCAGTAACGGTAAATACTGTACATTTTTCGAGGTCGTTATTCTCAACTATTGAGTCATGATTCTTAAGGGGATCTCGGATAGATTGTGTTTTTAAAATACATTTTACTATTGTTGTTATTATTTGTAAGGACAAAAGGGTCTAGGATCCAGCAAAAAGGGCTATGAAACATAAGTAGGGTAAGTTCAAGAGTAAGAGGGGAATAATCAGTCAAGAAACAAATGCACTAGAGGAGGGAAAATATGACACATTAGCTCAGGAATGTAAAGACACAAAGCATAGATTCTATAATAAGAAATGTCTCTCCTTGCAAGCCTTACTCCTTGGGAAGAGCGGTCAAACTGACGAACGGATGGAGGGACACAAGAAGAATCACTTTCCTTTTATGCAAAAGTCATAAAATGTGTAAATGTGTTGAAATGTCAAATTAGATTCCTTTCACGATCACCATGCTTTCTTCTCTCCTATTGTCGCTCGAAAGTAAAAGGGATCCAGGCAATTAGCAAATACACTATTAAATTACACTATTAAATTTATTGAGAAATTGAACTTTTCGTCCTTGTATAAAGCAACATCAAATAACTATAAGCTTTATAAGAAAACTAGCTGAAGCGTCCGTTCTTCGCACAGAGAGAATAAGTTTATGAAAAATATTCTAACTTCTTTCCCCCTTAGGATAAGGCTACCATATTTTCACAGCATGAAATCGGGACATTTTTAAAAATCACATTGGTGAGCCCAGCACCGAAATTTTGTATATATTTTTATTTACCTTCTCTCAATGCATTAGTAAACAAGTAAACTGGATAAACCCTGGAAAATCCTGGATGGCCAGCAGCTGAGATCGAACGTGCTACCCCTCGAATACTATTACGTCAAGGCTTGCGCCACTACGTCCGTTCGGAAAGAAGGTTCAAAGCAACATGAAAAACATTTTTAATTTTCAACTATAAGATCACTACAGAAGAGAGTGAATAAGCATAACCGTCTCCGGAAAACAGAAAAAAAAAAAAAACAGTGCGGAATTTTTGGCGAATTTCTAAAGAATTTAATAAAAGAAACAAAGAAAATCATTGAAATTTTTAATAGAACTGCAAATTACGTTCGGCTTGTTTTCTCTGTGTTTGAAGTAACTAATTTAAAATAAAACTAGGAAGTAATTTGAAATAGCAATTAATAATGGAAGATTTACTTACATAATGATGAAGTCCATTCAATAATCCTTTCTGAGAAGTTCGCACCATCAAGATAGGTACACACAAAACCAGAATACACAATCAGTTTACAGATATTTCTGCGCGCCATGGATTCTCTTTAACAGGTCTTTCTTCGTACATAACATTTTATAAAAGTCCACACAAGTGTATTCTTGTGATTAAGACAGATCTTAAAGTTTCGACTGAGAGATTAGACTTCTCACTTGTCCAAATGTTATTCATGATGGAGAACACTCGTTCTGTCGGCGCGTTGGTTCCTGGCAAACACAGGAAAAACTCGACGAGCTTCATGAAATTTGAATAGGGTATTTCGTTACTTTTAAAGTGAGAGAAAATTTCCACCCAGCGCCCATCTGATGATGTGTTCCCTGACTTCCACTCGTCTAACTTCTCAAGTGTGACAATTTTTTTTATGTACACAAATTCATCATACAGTGCACATTCATCAATCTTGTGTGAATGCAGAAGAGTTTGAAGGAAGTTCACAGTCTTTTCTATTTCTTCCCATGTAAGAACAGATCTGAGGGTTACCCACTTGAAATTTTTCAAATTTTCTAAATGTTCACTCCACTTGTTCAAATAATCTACTGCAGTTTGATAAAATACATGGACGTATTGGCGAAATTTATGAACTTCGGAATGAAGTCCCTCCTTCTCTAACTTATCAAGTATTCTTCTTACTGACGAGGAGAGAAAACAATCTTCAGACTTAGAAAGGAGGTTTACTTTAAAATTTTGTATTGCTTCAATAACTTCAAAAACAGTGACACACTGCCCTTCCACTCTTTCAATTGCAGCCTGAAAAGTAGATGCCTGGTTGTGAACAAAAAATAGCCATGCCTCGGACAAAGAGTTTTCGAAAAATAACTTCAAGATAAATGGACATTTATCTTGAGACTGAAAATACGACTTCAATGGCTCAAACATTTTCAGTAGTCGCTCCAGCAGGAAGAAGTGCGAGCCATCTTGTTTTGCTGTATCCTAGGATATTTTGGTATTCCTGTTCGACAAATTGGCAGAATTCCTTTAAGTTTTCTACACGCACAGTGTATAAATAGAAATAAGAATATATTTTGGAAACGATGCACTCAATATCAACTGGAAGCATGTCAGCAGCAGTTCGAATAGTGTTATGAATAATATGAGCTGAACATCCCACCCCGAGTATATTATGGTCCAAGTTCTCTTGCAGTTTCTTGTACACATTGTTAACTCCTTTCCTATAGACGCTTCCAAAATTACAATTGGTGGTATCAGCACACAGAGCAACAGTTTTCTCACCGGCGTGGACATTTTTCAAACACTTCATTAAATATGTACTCACAATTTCAGCTGTTTCCCCAGGTAATGATTTCACTTCTAATAGTTTTACCTGTATACCTTTTTCACTGTCAAAATATCTTAGTAGCACCGAGAAGATTTTAATGTTTTTGTGGTTTGATGATCGGTCATGACCGAGATGAAGTTTGACTTTCGTATGTCTGATTCAAGTTCGGATGTAGCATATGGTGTTAACACGTTCAACACAATTGCCTCGGTTTTAGTGCAAGCACAACTAAATTTTGGCTCAAACATACACTGGATTACTTTGGAAGTGCAGTCCATAGATTTGAAACTATGGTTATGTTGTACAGTGTTATACGCGAACGTCCCTTCTGTGGCAGCTAATTTGAGCTCATTTTCACCGAAACTTTCACTTCTGAAAAACGCTGTTATTGAGAAGAAAAATGAAATCTTTCAGTTTTACGTCCCACGGTTATGCCGGTTAGGCTAAAGGAGACGGTGATGATGAGTAATGAATGAAATAGTGGAATGAAGAAAGTGGGAGGAAACGGGAGAACCCCGAGAAAACCCACGCACACGGTGTTTGTCCACCACAAAGTTCACTTGGCGGAGGCTGGGATCGAACCCGAGACCCCAAGCACCAGAGGTGAACGCTCTACCACTGAGCCACCGCGGCCCCGCTGTTATGGAGGAGCTGGACGCTTTAGAACTCACAGCACTTTTGTGTTTCATACTATTCACATGATGTTTAATGTCTGACCGTCCTCCGTGACTAATATTAAATGTAGAGGAACATGTGTTACAGCGTACGTCAGAATCAGAAATGGTTCTCTTCAGAAATGGTTATTCTTTCTGAAGTATATCGTTAAAAACACACTTACGTTTTAGTGCCATCACTGACACGTCAAATAATTCGGCACTTATAAGATCCAGATAATATTTTCAACAAGCCCATCACAGTGCTGGAGATGAAGAAACACAGCGAACGAAAAGTAGCGCGTTCACAGCACAAAGCTCCCAATGAAACTAAGCATTAAATTTCAATGGTAGTTCGTAGTTATTCTATTGATATTTTTCTCGACAACAATCAACAACACAGCAGCTTATCAACAAAGGAGACTTCACAACTGCACAGCTTCGTGATTGTTTAAATGCAAACAATATGTTTGACTTTGAAAAGCGGTTGTGTTATTGTTGTACGATTTCTTTGTTCTGGTAAGCTATAAAAGAAGAAGTTTTTAAAAAGAAAGCCTTTGAAGGATTATTTTCTAATTATTTACAATTTTTCAATACGAAGGGCACTTAACGTGTCTCAGTGAATGTTTAAAAATCGGGACATTCTTGCGTCCCGACTGCAGTCTCAAAAAAGTCGGGACAAGAGTTGAAAAGAAAGGACTGTCCCGGCTAAATCGGGACGTCTGGTAGCCTTACCTTAGGATACCCACTTCAGTGAAAGTATGATAAAACCCGTAGACTATGCTTCTCTTGGCATAAACTTTGAAGCCTCTACTCCTTTAGGATACGTCCTTTAATCAAAGTAACACGGTAAAACTCTTATTTTGGCGAAGGTAGGCGTAACCATATTTCAAGATTCATTTCAACTGTCAATCTTTTTTTTTTTTTTTTTTTCTGTGATGCGATCACAAACAATAGTCATTGTCACTTCCAGTATGGCGCAAACTTAGAACATGCCTTTTTCCTTCGGCCTTAAGACGGGAATTTTCAATACGTAGGTATATGTATCCACTTATTTTTTAATGAGGAGTATATATGTTGAGTGTCATCGTCCTAACTTAAAGAGCTTGTGAGATACTCTATTTTGAACTATCTCTATCCCCCTGGCGATACTATTTTAATGAAAGCAGCAGTATAAAAACACAGTTGGCGGTAGATGATAATTTCAAATGTTTCAAATCCCTAGTGGGAGCTCATGTGGTTCGGATCTCACGTTAGATCTACGTCTCATATAGCCTCGATGCTGAAAGGGATGCCAAACTTTATTGCAACAAACAATCAACTTTTTCAGCCGGTTTCTTATGATGCGATCCTACACAAGATTACCTCTATTTTATATACTGTATTACGTGGAAAATACCTAAAAATATCGAAATATCTCACAACCCTACTTGCAGGTATGTCACATTGATGTGAATCCATTCGTTCACCAATAAAACTTATAGTTCCATCCAGGAGAACACGGGGATACCTATTTCTGCGTTGTGCTCATTATTCCAAAGAATTTCGCTGATTTTCAATTGAATTTATATCTGGAGACTTCCGCAAGCCAAGCCACGTTCAACAGGATCTGCATTTTTCTCAAACTATTTATAAACACTTTGAACCCTGTAAACACGGCAGTTGGAAGACGGGAGTGTTCACTACTTATTCATACAAAATATTGGAGAAGTGGCAGCATCTTATGGCTGAGAATGTTTCAGAAATTTTCTGCTGAGAAAAAGATAAACAAATGTGTTTGAAATTAAAACAGGATTTCACTAGTAAAACGATAAACAATACAAACCGAACTTAGACAGCATGAAAGCTGAAATAAGTTCCGATTCGTCAAAATAATACATTTCCACTTTCGATATATAACATAAGTAACTCGAAGCATATAGAAAGTTGTTCTTATGCGCTTTATTTTTTAAATGTATTTTTTTATTTAATGTATAATGTAGTGTAATGAGATATTTTTTCTTATTGTGATTTCCAGGCATGGAATCAGGTTCAGACACAGTAAGTACAACCAGTGCTTTATCGTATACTTCCGAAGGGGAGGATATTATTAACAGTGAGAAGATGGATTTGAGTACTTGGAGTGATACTTCAGGGAAATTAAGTCCAATTTTAACTGCAGCAAAGTCAGTGTCTGAAGAAACTTTAGTAAAGGATGTTGAGAGCGGCAGTGAAGTGACTGTGTTAAGTGGACAATGTGACCTAGATAAAATAGATTGTAATGTTGTAGACTGTGTGAGTAGAGCCAGTGAAACAATTCCAAGTGACCTAAAGAAGTTGGACTTAGAATCTCAGTTTGTAAAGAAAGGTGGTTCGTTAGACTTCACAATATCTTCCACTCTTCCTCCAGATATTCAACCAGATCTCCGCAGTCCAAGTTCGATTGAGAGAGACGTGGCAACTAAGGAAAAACTTCTGGCGGAAGTATTAAACATTGAAAAAATCAACTTATGTGATAGCAATAGTGAGCAGTTAAAATGTAAAAATGAAGTAGATGTTAGTAATAACACATGTGATACTAACATAAAATGTAAAGATGAAGTAGATGTTAGTAACAACACATGTGATGCTAACAGGAACGAAATGGAGAACTCTGAAAAAGATAAAATGGGTGAAGATAATTGTAATGGTGCCTCAGCTGAGCAAGTAAGTTTAGAACAAAGTGAATCATTTGCTGCATGTGGCGATGGAATTGCGAATCGATCTATATTTCTGGAATTTCCGTACGGTAACGAACAATCCGAGCATAACTCTTTAGCAAGTTTAATGAGTTACGGTCCTCCCTCAGGAAGTAGTGCTCCTTCAAGTAATTGTGTTTCTCTTGACCCTTCTTTTCCAATACCAAATGACGAAAGAACGGGAGAATCAGATGTAATGATACCAGATGAAGTGTATGAAGCAGTTGAAAAAGCAGATAGGTGGATGCAGTACAGTGTTCCGGGACAAGTTGTAGATGTTGCGATATGTAACCATTACGTGTGTTGTGTTGACTCCAAAGATTCCGTATATTATAGTGGACTAACGGGATTAGGTCTTAAGTGGAAGAAAGTGGATTATTGTGCAAAGCAAATTGCTGTTTCTCCCAACGCAGGAATTGTTTGGAAGTTATATAAAAATACAGCGTATGCACTCCAGAATCCACAAACTAGAGGACCATTTGGACAAAAGTGGTGTGAAGTAACAAAAGACGTTCGCAGCATTGCTGTTAGTGACAGTACTGTATGGTACACAAAAAGTGACGGCTCTGTATATATGCAAAAAATGTTAACTAGTGATAAGCCTTACGAGAAGGCGATCCATATTAAGTGCCACGTAGGAGTTTCCAAAGTTGCTTGTTGCAGAGATTCAGTTTGCGCAGTAACTGTTCAGGGGAAACTGATATACCGCCAGGGTGTGTGCCCAACCTTACCTGAAGGTGTGTCTTGGAAAGAAGTCACCGTTCTACGTCCTGTCTCTTCCGTTGCTATCGGATGCCCAAATACTTGTTGGATTGTTGACAACAATAATACAATATATTTTTCCACCAATTTCACAAGCGAAGAGCCTCAGTGGTGGCAGGTTAGTAGTAGTATTTGTCACTAATAATATATTGGTTAGAATTCGATCTGTAACATATAATGTGTGTAATATATTTGTGTAAAAATATTACTTTACTATTTTAAGTACAGATGCAAGGGTTCGGAAAAACGGCTGGCTTTTTTGCTTGGGAAATTTTGGGCTTTTTTCAATATTTCAGCTGTAGTAAAGAAGTAACAATACATTCACCTTTCCTATCGCACTATAACACGAAAAAAACATTTAGAAACTGCATTCTGAAGAAAGAAAAAAAAAGTAATGAGAAGTTTAATAATGAAGAATAATTACCCTTTTGATGGGAAAGGTAAAGGGTAAATCGTGGACATAATGGATTTTGTAGTCGAACGAATTGTATGTGGAGCTGTAGAGTAATGTTCTACGATAAAAATGTTCTAGTGAATATTTAATAATGTTAGCAATAACTGTTCTGAAAATGAAATAGACTTAGTGGAACAAAATTGTTATTTATGATTTATGCATAAATTAAACTTCAGTTATTAACGTTTTTGGAGCTAAAGATATTTTATGTAGGAGATTGGTGAATCAAGTTCATCTATTTATCTATATACATAGCATTTTTTCAGGACGTTAAAATTCGAGCGGGAGAAGGTTAAGATTGTATACCGAAGTTTCCAAATGCAAATATAGTGACAATATGACACTAAAGAAAGTATAAACTTCTTAAATAATGTACTTTTACTACCGTTAAACTAATAGCATGCATGAAGTGACCATTTATGTCTTTTATTTTGTAAACTAAAATTATATTATGTTTTAATAGAATACTATTAATAGTCCTTGTGTACGTTAACGATTTGATTTAAGTTTCTATCCAAATCATCTAAACTCTATAATTCTGATTTTGAGGTTACGCGAAGAATGTTTCGAACAGCTGTCTTTAAGTTAGGGATATATCTTTTCTCATCATCTCAGTAGACAATATGTCTGTGATAGATAATCCAGAAAAGGAGAATCGTTATATTTAGCATCTCTTCTATGTTTTGTTATTTTGGCTTTTTTTATTGCCATGCTAATCTATATTTGAGAACAACTGTAAGTGGCTCGGTAAAAACATTTCCGTTGCATTCAAGGTCTTAATAATAATAATATATATTACCTGTGAAGTTCTTTTCAGTATTTTGTGTACGTCATTAGTAACTCGTGGGTATAAAATGCAGAGCCATTCCATGTCAAATCAGTACATAGTTTTGGATCGATCCTTACGGATTACAGTGATAATTTATATTCTGACAGCTATTATCAGTGTTTGAAACAAGCGGAAAGCTCAAGTTGATTTATGAATCTGTTTCGAAATTACAAGCCCCCGAAGTGTTCAAAATTTACCAAAATTGAGTAAGTAATGTTTGTTTGATTGCCATTTGCAGCTGACCGAAAGGACCTAGGACATCGGATAAGGTGTCATTTTAAAGCTTACAAAAAGAGCTTTGAAATGGTTTATAACATTGTAGATTTTAAATTTTTCTTTTTGAAAAATTCAAAATTTCGAATTTGCTTTTTTCAAAAAGACAAATTTGGAACTTTTCAAAAATTATTAAACAGTATTCGGACTATCATGAACATATCCCAAAAATTTTATTTTAGGATCAGCATGGGATTTGTTACAAGAGTTTACACTTCCAAACGTAGAGTGGAAAATCACATAAATCTAGGTTTCTTTATAAGGGAAAGATCACACGAAGGAAATAAGGTTGTTTTAAAATCAAATTAATAACATACTATAATGCCATAAAAGAAGATTGACCAGGTTTCTGTCCATGTTGGAAACTTTGTTTTCTCTGAATACTGCTTACAACTTTGGAGTGAATTCGAAAGGCTTTTTCAGTTGTCACTGCGTCTTTTTCAGGCAAGGTGTATGATCGGCCTGTTGGGGTCTCACAGTTCACCTTACTCAGTACATCCACTGCACAAATCCAGGGAACATCTAGCTTCCAGTATATGCAAAAGTTTGAGATTGGCCAGCTGAATAGAGAAACGTTACTTTCAAGTTATCTTTCCCCAAAACATAATCCAGCCACCACCTATTGTTATAGATTGCAATTATGAATCCACTTGTCTTCCTCTGCCAGCTTGTTGTTGAATTTGGTGATTGTGTTCCAGAGAACTCTGGCAATATGAAAATATCTTGACAAAATGTATGAAGTATCTGAAGCTGCAGGAATAAACGCATGAAATTTTTGCGTCTAGGAATTGTTCGTGCTTTGTTGAAGCGATCTTGTGGCAATGATGCTGATTCGGTGAACTCTTCTTCACTGAAAAACGTAAAATGCACTCCAGTAAAGTTTGCCGCTACTCAGTCAAACAGCTGCCGGGGTGAAGAGTTGTATTATCATATAGATACTGCAAATTCGCCTGGGCTGTCAACCTTGTGACTGTGCCACCAACTCCATTATAAGTTTCCTTTCTATGAGCTGTTGCAGCTTAATGCGGTAATCCTCTATGCCAAAATCATCTTTATGTAAACAAGTTTAAAACTTCTTTTTGTTCTTGTACTGACCATCTAGATCCATCAGAATATTATATCTTTTTCGGTCTAAACTGGTTTCCCAAGAACACAACAAGTTTCTGCTGGAAGCAGTGCCCACCCCATAGTGTTGTGTTCGAGACATTCAAAATTACAACATAACAGATATACTCTGTTTGTTTCCCCTTTATATTACCTACAAGCAATGATGATGCGAGCTTTAATTTCCAGGGGCGAGGGCGGGAAAACGAAGGAAAAAAAAATTGGGAGCAGCTCATATTTGACCTACATTGCAATAAAAGACATATGGGAGCGAACGTAATTAACAAGAGGTGTCCATTCCCGTGCCCCTCTTTGGCGTCATCACATTATAAATGGATGAACAATGGCTTGCTTTACCACAAAATTATTAGTTTCATCCATTTTACAAGAAGAATCTAAATGAAAGCGATTTTTAACCATGTTTGGAAGTGGAAACTCTTGTAATAAATGACTTCATTCCGATCTCAAAATAAAACTTCGGAGATACATTCATAACAGTCCAAATATTTTTTTCCATTATAATTTTTTGAAAATTTTCTATATAGAATTGAAAATTCAAAATGTTGAATTTGATTTCTCAAACAGTGTTACATAACATCTGAAAGCTCCTTTCATAAGCTTTAAACAAAATTTTGACCAACGTCGTAGGTCCTACAGGTTAACCGCAAATACCAATCAAACAAATGTCATGCAATTTTTGGTAAATTTTGAGAACTTTTGGGACGTGTATCTTCGAAACAAGTGGGCATATCAACCTGAAATATCAGGGTTTATTTTCCAGTGGTACCAACAACTGTATCGAATTTAATCAAAATCTGGCAAGGTAAGGTAGAATTTGTGTGAAAATTGTGTTGATTTGACATGGAATGGCTTAGTCCGGTCCTAAACTTTGTTCTTTCTTTCTTGTCAAGTATTTGTATTACAGTAGGTAAACTAAATCGTGTAGTTATTTCATGCTTTCTAAACCAAAGTTCTGTAATGCTTAATTTATATACCTCCCCAGTTAGTTGACAATGCTGGGTCAACACACACTTCTGTGCTCCTCCCCACCCCCTCTGGAAATCGAACGCAGAAACATAACAAAAAATGAAATTATTTAAGTATTACGTCCCACGTTATGCCGGCTAGGCAAAAGGAGACAGTGATGATGAAAAATGAAATGTTAGATTGAAAAAGTGAGAGAAAAGGGAGAACCCCGAGGAAACCCACGCACATGATGTTCGTCCACCACAAAGTTCACTTGACGCGAGCTGGGATCGAACTAGGCACCCCATGCGCCAGAGGTGAACGCTCTACCACTGAGCCACCGTGGCCCGAAACATGATAACAAAGACAACTGCACTAACTTAATGGTTGTGTAGGTACCCAAAAAGGGTAATATGACAATTATCTATATTATAAAATTGAAAGTGACTATGTTTGTGACTCAATCTCTTGAACCGCCCGACCGATCTCGATCAAATTTTCAACGTAGATGCGGTTCTGGCCTGGGAGTGTTTTTAGCTATTGACTTTGACGGTACAACTTAGGGGAGGGGGACGTAGAAAATAATAAATAACATTAACTCTTGAACCACCCGACCGATCTTGATCAAATTTTCAGTGTAGATGAGGTTCTGGACTGGGATGATTTTTTTTTTATTTCACTTTCACGGAGCAACGGAAGGGGGTGGAGGGGGGAAATATACAAAAATCAATAAATATAAAAATAAAACTATGTTCGTGAATTAATTACTTTTGAACCACCCGATCGATCTCAATTAAATTTTCAACATATATTAAGTTCAAACCTGAGACGTTTTTTATCACTTCATTTTGACAGTAGATCTTAGAAGAGGGAGGGGAGGAGGGGAAATATACGAAAATAAATAAAACTTAGTAACTCTTGAACCACCCGACCGATCTCGATCAAACTTTCAACATAGATAATGCTTGGGCCTGGGATGTTTTCTTAATTTCACTTTTACAGTGCAACGAAGGGGAGGGGGAGGGGGGAATTATATGTCAAAAAAGTAAAAATAAAAATGATTGTCTTTGTGACTTCATCACGTTTAAACCTCCCGACGGATGTTAACCAAATTTTCAATATAGATGAGGTTCAAATATGAGGTGGTTTTTATCATATCACTTTAACTGTAGAACTAAGGGAGGGGGGAAGGAGGAGATAAATCTATAAAACTAAATGAAACTTAATAACTCTTGAGCCACCAGACCTATCTTGATCAAACTTTCAACACAAATAAGGTTCGAGCCTGGGATGTTTTCGTTATTTCACTTTTACGGTGCAACCTAGGAGAGGAGGCGGGGGGGGGGAGATATATATGTAAAAAGAATAAAAATAAAAGTGATCGTCTTTCTGACTTCGTCACGCTTTAACCACAGGACCGATCTTAATCAAATTTTCAATATGGATGAAGTTCGGATCTAGGGTGCTTTTTATCGTATCATTTTGACGGTAGACCGTAGGGAAAGGGACAGATATATAAAAATAAATAAAACTTAATAACTCTTGAACCACCCAACCGATCTTGATCAAATTTTCAACATAGACGACGTTCGGGCTTGGGATAATTTTATCATTTAACTTTGACGGTGCAAAGGGGGGAGGCGGATATATATATATATAAAATAAAAATGAAAGTGACTGTCTATGTGACCTCACTCTCGAACCACCGGACCGATCTTGATCAAATTTTCAACTATATGGAGTTTGAACATGAGATGATTTTTGTCATATCACTTTGACGATGTAACTTAAAGGAGGGGAAAGACATTTACAAGTGATCGAAAATGACCGATATTAGTGTCGAATCTATAGTTTTTGAGGTCGCTCACATGAACAGTGACACTTCTGAAGCCATTTAAATCCAAATTCAGCCCCGCAAAAATTGTGGAAGAGGAGGAGGATATCTCTCTCTCTCTATATATATATATATATATATATATATGAACAATGAAACTTCCGATGCCGTGGGCCGCAACATGGGTAGGAGAGGGAATATATAAAAATCATCGGAAATGACCAATATCAAGGAGCGCGTTAGTAATAGTAAAAAGTGACTGACTAACGTAACATATTATTGTTTTTTCTTAATTTAACCCAGCGAAATGGGTAATTGATGCTAGATTTTTATACAAATGGAACAATTGATTTTTGTGATTTTTTAAAAAATATATACCCGCTATATAGCTCTAATCTTTAGCAGGAGACCACCAATTTGAGAACGCTTTTTGTGACAGAGAAAATGCTGCAATTAATTTCTGCTAAAGTGTTGCTGACAGTAAAATCTAGCGTTTTGTAGCATGAAAATTTATTGAAATATGGATTTTGTGTTATTTGAAATGATCATATCAATGCAGTAAACGTTATGATAGACACAATAAAATCATAATGCGTTTTTAGGCTTCCAAATCGTACTATGTATATGTATGGGAAATCTTATGGAGTGACTTCATTCTCTCGTCTGTACATGGGTAACCAAGTGAAAACGGTGAGAGCAAAAATTATTTTGTAGAGGATGAGCATTCCAATAATAGATTCCATCTGCACTCTCCTCTCTCTATTGAAAGGATTTAGCGTCCTACGTGTAGGTTCCATCCCCGCCTTTATCCTTCTATACTGAAACCAAAAGTTGTAGATCTATCTATTTCTGTTTTAGTATTGGATCTCAATAGTTTCGAAGGCTACCGTAGTCCACAATATAAATCGAAACGCACCGCGCTTTTCTTTCTTTCTAACATGGATCCTTTATTTCAATTAATGGTTGTAGAGGATTACTTCAGTTAGTAGACATATATTTCAGCAGTCGTTGCTTTATTATTCATTAATCCAGTACAACCTTACTTCATAAAGGGTTCTTACTAGGCATGTGATGCAATTTTACTGTCATTATATGCACTTCTTTTTTAATCAGTAGTGTGCTATTTCTAAATTCAAGTATCTTGCCAAATTATTCCCTGACTCTGGCATCGAAAATTGCATACGCGTATCAGAAATTGGATTCTGGTGGGACCCGTGACCAAAGACATGCGAGCTAATCAAACAGGTGAACGAGAGAACACAATTACACTGTAGTTCTACTGATTATATTTCTCACATCATACATTAATTTGATTTGTTTCAGTGACTGTCAGACCGAGAAAGCGATACACATTTTTCGCCGTGTGACGTATTTTCAGCATTTGCGTGAAACCAAATGTCAAGGCGTGGAGACGGTTTCATTATGGCAAAATCTAGTAAGGGCGAGGGTTGGCCAAAGAAAATTTGAGACATACTTAGTATCCTAACAAGAACTTGAAAACGCATATGGTAACTTTACAATAATGTAAATTTACTAAGAAACATTATTGCTAACCGGCAGCAATGGATTGGTCACCAATCGATAATTGACAATACGAGAATGAACATAATACAAAACTCATATAAAATGAATTGCTCTTGTATTCCAGTTTCATTTATCAAGTGTATCGCTACTTCGTTCGACGCTTATTTATTGGACAAACACAACACAGAATTGAAGCATTACGTAGTATATTAAGCTGTGTGTTCATTGAAGTTAGTATTAAGATATGTTTACCGCGATTTTTTAAAAGTCAGAGTTGTAATCACCAAATTTTCTAAAAAAAATCCTACATAAGCACTTCGTTATTGCTCGATAGCATGTCCCAATGCATTAATTAGATTTTCCCACTTGCACATACTCATTCATTATCGTCTTGAAGTTGCAATACTTAGCAACAAGTCAATATTTGTGACTATAAGGAATAATCACGAACTAACGAACTATAAAAGATAAGTTACGAAATATACCTGTAACAAGCTGCAAAAATATCTGCCGCCACTGAATTATAAACTTCATGCATAAGACACTTCTTGCTCCTGCTCTTCCTGCAGGTCTAGAAGCTAGTGCACTGTGTCCTGGTTTCGATTCGCGATGTGAGCCGTGAAATTCGAACGCATTATGGTGGTTCGGATTCCACCTTAAACT
Source organism: Thermobia domestica (assembly GCF_964235325.1). Classification (NCBI taxonomy): domain Eukaryota; kingdom Metazoa; phylum Arthropoda; class Insecta; order Zygentoma; family Lepismatidae; genus Thermobia; species Thermobia domestica. Next base: position 208,747,220 of record NC_137462.1, on the reverse strand, counting down.
GTAGGTCCACATCTTATGTAACCTCGGTGCTGAAAAGGGATTCTAAATCACAATTAACTTCTTACACTTCGATACCGTTGATAAACTGAAACTTATTTTGAACCACTATTTGTTTCACGTTAATATTTGGTTTTGGATAAAGTGGATAGTGTTCCCATAATTAATATCTACTGTAATGTAGAAGTTAATGGTGCATTCGATGGAGTGAGCATCCAAATACGAAATTCTGTCAGATTACCGTCAATAGATCAGAAGGTGGAGAAGCTTATGATACGGATTTATGTCCTCACCATGGAGCGTAAAGTCAGAGCCTATTAGTTTTCATATAGAGTTATTTTTGTTCACCAAGACATTAAGAGATAATCGTGTCTTTGAGGAATGAAACCCCGTAACCCGTCACATAGAACCCAAAACTAGATAAAACTCGATAATTGCAAATAGAGCATTGCGTATGCGTTGGCATGAAGTTGCTTAACTCAGTTTCGCATTTCAAATAACATGACCTATTACTGTACATGGATTAGTAATGGAAATATAAGAGACTTATATAGTACAATAGATATATAATGAGCAAATAGTAAGTATACATTTACATTTCAGGTGTTAATAAGCGATTACATATTCCAACAAACACCACCTTTACAACAGTTTCGCACGAAGTTTGCTGAGAACTTACGTCCTAACTATCTTACTACAATATTACAACAAAAGAATGCCATTTTGGCTCCAGGTGAAAGCACAATTTGGATATCGTCACAAATGTCTACTGCTGTTCATATGAATAAATCAAAATTTACAGGTAATTAATTATTTTCCAGTTCTTTTTAAGAACACTCACATTATATATATATTCAGATGGTTATCAAAATAATGGAAACATGTGTAGTTTCAACATGTAACAAAGACTAGGCGTGTGTTAAGGGGGCAGACGGTGGTGATACAAAATGGGAGACCTTTGTGTTTCAAAGCAGCTCAATTGTGGAAGCGCGGTTAGTTGGCGTAAGTGTATCTGAGGTGGAAAATGTACATCGTCCGTGGTAATGACGGTGAATAGAGTTGATTGGAAAACAACATTGGCGAAGAGTAATACTGGACAGAAAAGAAGACTCAGTGACGGGGATTGCCGATCATTGAAGAAAACTGTCACCAAGGACTATAGAGCGTATGCGGCAGAAATGACTGCGGAACTCAATCATTACCTGGAACAGCGTATTTCGATAATCACAGTCTTGTTGCCAGTTGCAGAACCCGAACATCTACGGTCGGGTTGCAATTTCCAAACTGCTGATCACCGCCAGTAGAACTTTAGCACGACGAAAATGGTGCCGGAAACGAACAACAGTTGGATCAGCGGTGATTGGAAACGCTTAATATTGTCCGATGAATCCTCTTTCACTTTGTTTCCAATAGCAGGTCGTGTTTGTCAATGGCGGACACTCAAAGAAGCTTATGGTTCGAACTGACTCCTTCCTATTGTGAAATATGGCGGTGGCTCTGTAGTGCTGTGGATCATAGTTCCTGGTATCCGTGGGACTGTAATTGTGCTGTTGCCAGTGATTAGGGGACATTTTAGATGATTATGTTTATCCTATGGTCCAGATGTTGGTCTCATCCAAATGACGTAGTTTTTTCAAACAAAGAATGCATCAATGTACACTGGTGAAACTGTTCAGCCGTGGTTCCATGAACGTCGGAATGAACTACATATTCTCTGCCTGTGTTTAATTGTAGAGCTCAGACTCCAGAGCAGATATCATCATCCGTTCCGCAGATGTAACTGAATGCTACACTGCGCGAGGAATGGTACAATAATCCTTTCGAAACCATTAATGACTTACATTCCGCGACGAATCAGAGCTTTTTTGCTTACCAGTGGTGGTCTCACCTCGTATTAATCAGATAAGTTACATTTTCCTGAGGCGTTTGTATTATTTTTGAAACCATCTGAATATATTTATTATTCATTAAGTTATGCTCATTTTTGTTTGAAATATGAAACTAAGTAACGTAATATTTATAGCCAGATAAAAAAAATGTACTTAGTAAGAAATGGTGAAGCGGGATTTCTTTTAACTTCATTAGAAAATGTTTAAATACATGAAATGGAATACTTATATTTAAAAATTATGGTAAAATTTATAGTTTTAAAATATTAATTAAACTTCTCTCTAAACTTAGAGTACGCTATTATTGTTGCCACAATAAAATGGTTGTTCGTTATGCGGAGATAGGTAGAACTACTGCTGGCGCGAGGTATCTAATAGAGGTTCGAAATTGACACTGTGGTACCAAATAATTTCAGGTTCACACGAAGACACATTTTAGATAAAAACTAGCAAAAATTATATTACCAACGTTGATGTGTCATACGCTACATCTTTTCTACTTCCAGCGTTACATATTTTTGGAGTACATTCCTCACATTGTTAGCGTTGTCCATTGACATCCTGAGCCATAAAATATTTATGAAGCTCTAAAATGAATGGTATTTTACTCTTGAAACTTCTGTTTTCAATCAATGGTTTAAAGTATAATATATTACCAAATACTGAAATACAATTAATATACTTATAAAACATAAAAGCAATATTTGTTTTGTTGTGAGTGAAATCCATTTAAGTAATTATTTAATTGTCTTAGAAGAAACACGTCTCTGTTTCTGCTCACCTTTGTTCACGTATCAAGTTTTGTAGCGGCAATAATAGTTCGTTAAAATTTTTTTCTGTTTCATTTTATATTAATATTTTGATTATTAGATTGGAATTCCCCGTTTCAGGTCATCGTTGGCAGGAGATTATCCCTAAGTTCACGTTACCTTCAGTAAAATGGACAATTGTAAATGCTGAAGGTATTTTCCAAGACAGAGGGCAGCTGTGGTTATTAAATTCAGCGGGCGAGTTATTTTGTTCACTTCCAAATTCAAAAGACCTTTCAGTAAGTATTCGTTGTACTTGAATTTCGTTTTATGTATCTAATTTTATCGGAATCCGACTTGATTTTTTTTATTTATTTTGGAAGCTTTACAGGTAAGTTTAAGTTCAAATATAGTCTCTACTTATTAGATGTGAAATTGGTTGAGTTTCTGTAATCGAAAAATCACGGCGAGAAATTCTATTAAATCTAAATATTAGAATATCATTTACAAGGTTTCTTGCTTCTTATTTGCGTTGGTATGGTTACCTGTGACAAGCTAGAAGCAGAACATAGTAGAACAAGTAGGACAAAAACAAACAAAAAAAAAAAAAACTTTTGTGCTTATAGATTTGATAACTTTAAAGAGAAATGGTCCCCTAAGCGCCTTTCCTGTATCTGCCCGTATAACTTATTGAGTGTTATTAGACTTGGGCGGTCGGAGTGAGTAATTTGAAATTTTTTAAAGTAAGTTATTGCGATTGATTTTGCTGAGCATATCAATAAAAATGACGTATTTCCTAGTACTAGACTCCATTGAAATATTATAACCTTATAGTCCAACTCATCGAATGTTATTTAAGAAAATTTTAACTTTTTAAGTGAACCTCATATAAAAGCACTTCTAAGAATTTTTCTCTCAGCAAACAGACGAATATATGTGTGTGTGTGTCGCGTCTGCGTCTGAAGTCTTGGTGGACCCTCTCGTTTCTTTAAATAAGGTGCTAAAATCTAGCGTAGAAAGCAAATTTCGTCTCCAAAAATTCCTGCCTATAGCTTGTCATAGTAATTTTTAGCTCTGACATCAACAGGTTGCATTGTGAGCCTCTCCGTTGAGTAGAAGCACGGGGAGGTGGGGAGAAAACTAAGTTAGTCTGACTGGTGCAACAAATCTGACAACAACATGTAACCACGCAGTGTCTAAAAAATGATGTTTTATTTTAACTAGCGCAAATGTGTGAACAGCAAACCAAAATTAAGCATAAAATATTGTTTACTTATGTTTTCATTATTAAAATGAACGTAAAACACCGCTAGCGCAACGTATTATTCTAAATAATATGATGTAAAGCAATACGATCAGGATCCCTTCGGACGATTCTCAAAAGTTAACCCCAAGACGATCTAAAAGGAAAACATGAATTGGAAACATAGAAATAGGTAATTTTCCGTCTTCAAGTGCATCCCCCTGGAACCGCTAGAAATTATCTTTCTTCCGCATCAAAGTGGATGAAAAATGAAAGTGCGAAATAATAAAAAACGTACGATGTAGTGAAGTTCAACCGGTAGCTCGCGACTCCCGTGCCTTCCGCGATCGTAATAAAAATAATTGGGCCGAGTGTAAAATTGCATTATTATATCTAATTATTTAAATCAAAGTGCCAAAATGTAATTTAATGTGTGTGTGTAGTTTCAGTGTTGTTAATTAAACAAAAACGTAAAAGTCTGCATTTCCTTTACCAAAATAATTATCATGATTTAAATTTATGTTTTATAGTTTAAGAGAATTTAATCTACTTTTTCTTTACAGCATAAATAATTAATACCTATACAGCATAATAATTTTTGCATTATTAAATTGTATCGGCATTAGGAATACGATTAGAATCAGTCTTTATGTCAATTTCCCAGAATGAACTCTGAACCGTACTGTCCAGTGGTTATATGATCAGCTTTGGTAAAATCTCCGAATCACTATTAAAAGTCTAAAGGAGACGTCCAGGACATAGAGGGTCAAACCCAGGATACTCATAGATATAAAATGTCTTCCCAAGAAAGGGACATAGAAGATCGAATCCCGGATTGTCATAAACGCCTAAGCCTTCATACGGATCCGCGGGACACGAACCTAATACTGTTATAGATATCGTTCCCTCATAGGGACTTGATCCACTTACTGTTATAATATATATCACATATACACTAATTATCATAAAGTAACGGAGTATCTCTACATTAAAGGATTAGACCAGCCCAGATGAGTATTTATATGCTAAGGAGACTAACCTGCAATTTGGAGTACAATGATGCACAGTACTGAACTCACGGACTTCGCATGAATGTTATTGCTATATGTAACCTTATTTGTTCAGCAAAGAAATATGCACAAAATTATATCGGTTTGAATCGACAGCCACGAAGCACTATAATGCAAGATAAACGAACATGACCAGTGGTCATTATGTGAAGGAGGTTCATGAAACAGCAGGAGTATCAACTTTCGTGGCAGCTCCTTTCTGAAATTTGAGAATATTGTTGTTCCCGCGACCTACATATGTGAGTCATGGTGCAGAAAAAGAAAAGTATAGCTACTTCTGCAACGAAGCCCACTAGCTTGGACTTTTATGTAGAGCCGGTGACATTTTCGCCGGTCCCAAGAGGTTCATCCAATACATGGCTGAAGTAGCGCTCTTATTGGCCACATACGGATGACGTCACAAAGATTCAAGTTCAGTCTGCTACTATGCTTGTTGCTTTCGTTTCTCTGTTTTGTGTGTGTGCGTGTTTAAAAACAGAGAGAGAAGATTATCAATATTATTACTTGTGACATACATTGCTACTTGTGACGTACATTGCATTATAATTCTTGATTTATAGTCACTCCTTAAGCGGTACAAATAAATTATCATTAAATAAGTCTTCGTCCAAATATAAGTTTTAAAAAACGCACTTCACATGAATGTTATTATTGTCTACAATTTTAACATTTTTATTAGATCACAGAGACAATATTAACTGATGGTGCTCACAATGAACACACTGGCTTTTTGCAGAAACCGTGCACTTTGTTATGCAACACCTTATTTTGGTTTTGAATTTACATTCAAAACTTGAGTTCCACTCAATTGATGATGTAAAATTGAAAACGTCTTGGCCTTGTTACTTTTACCTTGTAAAAAAATGTTTCTCAGATTAACTTTACTTTACACGCTCCAGTTCGTCTTCATTTGCATCCAAATGTAGGTCTGGTTTACAAGTATTTTGCGGCAAATAACGCTGTAGTGTCGTTATTGATAAGCCATGCTCGGTTCAATTGCACGAGAAATGCCCACTACCCTGAGCTATATGACCATTATTAGCTAGCATACTTTATGAACCACCTAAGGATACCAACTGGAGCATACAAAGTAAATTGCATTATATTTCGTTGGAGTTTAGCATCCCTTTCAACACCAAGGTTATAATGAGACATGGACCTACTGCTTCACGTGGAACCCGGACCACATGGGATTACACCGGGAATCGAATCCAGATCTTCTGGGCCAAAGAAGCGTACATTAACGATATAGCCACGAGATATTTCCAGACAATGTAAAGTTAACCCTGTTTTTCTTCAGAATGAATATACCAGGGTCAACTTTACATCGCCTTGAACTTTAAACCAGTGGTTCCCAAGGGACAGCCTCCTGAAGGGGACTTGAAGAACAAGTGAGTGATCACAAGCTGACTACAGAAATAAACTATAAAATTGTCAATAAAATTAACAGATGTTACGTGTTTGATATTTTGTCTTTCTTATACTCCCATTCGAGACTTTTAAGTAATTAAACACTTAATAAATATAAACAGATTGAATCGAGGCTAGTGGTTAGAGGTTTGGAGTCCCGAACAGCATCAAAGCTATATGAAACGTGAAGCTACAGTTTAACGTAAAATCCTAACTACATAAGTTCTCGCCGGAAAACAAACTCAGGTCTCCCGCGCCGAAGACGTCTAGTGTTGTTGTTTAAAAGTTTGTGACACTACACTTACATGGTTCAGTGTATAGACAAGCTAGTTCCTTAGAAATGTTCTTTGTTTCTAAATTACTACATATAGTTTGCTAATGGATGAATGGATAGCGTACGCATCTTTGGCGCAGGAGGCCGGTGTTCGACTTCCGGCAGAAGCTTATGAGGCTTCTGCTGAAAGGAAAGCTAAATTCAAATTGAAAATCAAATCTAAATTACTACATCTTTCCTGTAAATTGCCAGCTTTTGGAATGTGATTTCAAAATCTGCAGTAAATGCAACATACCATTGTCTGCAGTGTTTTAAGGCTAGTGTTTTCAGATTTGTTATCCTTGCTCTTAACATCACTCCATGTACTCTATGTCTGTTTTCTTAGGTTCCCTAAACTTCCCAGTGGATTATGAAGCAAATCCTTTCTTGAAACCATTTTAGCAGAATGAAAATCCGCTGATGGAATAGGTCCATTTAAACAGTACGAGCTTCGTATAGACGTATTTTAAAAAATGAAGTCCTGCAGCTCATACGTGCATTGGACGTGGAGAAATATTTTGTAACAGATGGTAACAGATGTTACTGTCGTATCTTTATTGATAATGGTTTCTTGATGCAACTATATCATCAAGTGCATAAAATGCAGGTCAATCTGTGCTGGGTGGTCTGCACAAGCTAGTTTTGCATCAAATCCGCACAAGAGCAGGGCAAAGCAGGAAGCACAAGCACGAGGTTATAAAGTGTAAGTGATAATATTGAAAGCAGTGGTTCTCAACCGTTTATCTGGCGCCTCCTTCTTAAAACCTGTATACTTCTCGCTAACCTTCCTCCCACTCATTGGCCATATGTGCTTTTTTGTCTAATTTAGCATTGTTATCTCAAGTCTTCATTAATAATAATAACGATAATACAATAATAACCATATTTTCATCTTTAGTTCCCTCGTGGCTATATGATTAGCATAGACGTCTTCGGCATGGGAGAACTGAGTTTGATTTTCCGCGAGAACTTATGTAGTTAGGATTTTACGTTAAACTGTAGCTTCACGTTTCATATAGCTTTGATGCTGTTCGGGACTCCAAACCTCTAACCACTAGCCTCGTTTCCATCTATTTATATTTATTAAGTGTTTAATTACTTTAAAAGTCTCGGATGGGAGTATAAGAAAGACAAAATATCAAACACGTAACATCTGTTAATTTTATTGACAATTTTATAGTTTATTTCTGTAGTCAGCTTGTGATCACTCACTTGTTCTTCAAGTCCCCTTCAGGAGGCTGTCCCTTGGGAACCAATGGTTTAAAGTTCAAGGCGATGTAAAGTTGATCCTGGTATATCATCCTATAGAAAAACAGGGTTAACTTTACATTGTCTGGAACTATCTCGTGGCTATATCGTTAACGTACGCGTCTTTGGCCCAGGAGATCCGGATTCGATTCCCGGCGTAATCCCATGTGGTTCGGGTTCCACGTGAAGCAGTAGGTCCATGTCTCATTATAACCTTGGTGTTGGAAGGGATGCTAAACTCTAACGAAATATAATGCAATTTACTTTGTATGCTCCAGTTGGTATCCTATCCTTATGTGGTTCATAAAGAATGCTATCTAATAATGGCCATATAGGTCAAGTTAGTGGGCATTTCCCGTGCAATTGAACCGAGCATGGCTTATCAATAAGGACACTATAACGTTATTTGCCTCAAAATACTTCTAAACCAGACCTACTTTTGGATGCAAATGAAGACGAACTGGAGCGTCTAAAGTGAAGTTAATCTGAGAAACATTTTTGTACATGGTAAAAGTAACAAGGCCAAGGAATTTTCAATTTTACATTATCAATTGAGTGGAAGCCAAGTTCTGTATGTAACTTCAAAATCAAAATAAGGTGTTGCATAGCAAAGTGCATGATTTCTGCAAAAAGCCAGTGTATTCATTGTGAGCACCATCAGTTAATATTGTCTCTGTGATCTAATAAAAATGTTAAAATTGTAGACAATAACATTCATGTGAAGTGCGTTTTTTAAACCTTATATTCGGACGAAAAGTCATTTAAGGATAATTTATTTGTACGGCGTAAGAAGTGAATATAAATCAAGAATTATAATGCATGTATTTCACAAGTAATAATATTGATAATCTCCTCTCTCTGTTTTTAAACACGCACACACACAAAACAGAGAAATGAAAACAACAAGCACAGTAGCATATTGAACTTGAATCTTTGTGACGTCATCCGTACGTGGCCAATAAGACCGCTACTTCAGCCATGTATTGGATGAACCTCTTGGGATCGGCGAAAATGCGAGCCGGTGTGCATAAAAGTCGTACAAAGACCAATGCACCGCCAGGATTCATCATGAGCGGGAACCGAAATCGGGTCTTTCGCACTGAAGGCGCACACGCTAAACTTAGATGCGATTGCGGGCAATGGAAGGGTTTAAGTACGTGCATTCTTCGTAGTTCGCTGATACATTGTCCAGTTTCTTGAGACAGACGACTTAATGACTTGTGAAGTCATCGCTTCAGTCGAGTCTTCATATCATCGGCACCCGTCGATAACGAAAATGGACGAGCCTTGCAATTTTCATTCGTAGGAGGTGCACTTGATTTCAACTGTATCCTAACGTCAGTATGTGCTCCTTTCGGAAGATTTGCAGGCACCAAATCTCCATGTGCCCCTTGCGAGCTGTAATGGAGTTCATAATGCAGTAGGAACGAGTCCGTCTTTTTCTTAATGAACTTGTAAACCACAATGAACAACTGGTACGAACATTTCCCACGCCCAGTTAACACATGAGCCATCTGTTGACAAAGGAACGCGGTCACCTTTTCTTGACGCAATCAAATTCCCAGACCTGTGATTCAATTTCAAACTAAAGCGAAGTGTTGTGATTACTCTCATACAAATTTAAAGGAATGCGTTTATGTAAATGACCTTTTAAATGAACAGAAGTCTTGAATATCAATATAAAATTTATTTGCTATAATAGAGAATTCAAACTTATCAGTGTTGTGCCATAATATTGAGAAATAAGCATGATCTTTTCGTTATGTCTCATAGGAACAATGACAACCACAGGAAAGGGAAGGAGCTTCCCTTCAATTTTTCGTTTTTATCACGTGACATACGCTACATTTCACACTTGTCACCAACTACTACAATATAGTTATAAAAAATAATAGGTTGTGAATACAATATACTTTGTTTCATTTAAATATGACCACAAATAGGTAATTCTGAAATTCTAAAAATGACTCCAAAATAGTAGAATTTTGGGGACCAAGGGGAAAATCGATGTAATCTAAAGATTAATACTACAAATTATATTTTGATGACTTGTTGCTTCTAATATTAGCAAAGGTGGAAAAACATTTAAGAACACCCAATAGGAATTTTCAGATCTGGTGGAAACGTATATACAAGATCATTAAGTGATTTTTCAATGTTTTTGCGCTAATATTGGGGCCACGGTGGCTCTGATTGCACTGGCTTTGCTTCCCGTCAGTTACCTTGTCCCGAACGACCCTTCTGTTCAGGCGCTCCCCGGTGCGTTGTTTGAATAAGTTTGCTGTGGGATCCCTCTACATCCCATCGTTTACATCACTGATGGACAACATATGATCAGGCCCACACGAGCAGTAATTCCATGGAACGACCATTCTGTTCCGTATCAGCACTATACAATTACATTCAAAGGCACTTATTGTACAGTAGGCGTTTGCCGCAGTCATTCTGCCATTTGCAGTCGTTGTCACTTGCTGTGCTGTTAGATGGCCTACATACTACTAGCAGCATGCCCTCTACAGAGACTGTATGCTGGAGTCTTTGAATTAAAATCAGCATTTTCTTTTTACATATACTCACTCTATAATGGATGCAAATTTACCTGTAATCGGACGTTGTATGCGGGATGTTCCGAAATGCAGGAAAATTGACACGTTGCATATTATTTTTAAAAATCATTTAGGACTAATGGGAATTACTGCATAGTCACATAATGTATTAGTCAAAGTACATAATAATGAAGCATGCAACATGTGTACTAACATTTGCGTTAGTAGGGTAAACAGGACGGAGGGAAGTGAAACGGAAAATTTTAGTAACGCTGCCTTTTGCTCTTTTAGAAACACAGCACTTTTCCGTAATCGTGCACCTAAGGGAACGTCCATTTATAACTGGCAACGTTACACCAAAACTCATCTGCAGATCAGGATATACCGCCTGCAATACGTTTTACGAATAAGCAAGTTTTGAAACTTCAACCCCGAAGGAAGGAGGTAGTGCCAAATTCCACTTCATGCATGTCTGTTTGTAATCGTGGAACACAAAAAGCAGGAAATTTTGAATGTAGTAAGATTTCGTCATACAATATTAATGTACCGTTCACTTTTGCACAAATTCAGTGTAACGGACACAAGGGGAGCTTTTGCCGTTTTGATATATTGCATGAAATTTGTTATTACAGGACTTTTTGATACACAAAGTACGAATTTCTCAGTCACTTACGTGTTTTGAAAATTCCATTTCGAAGTAGTTATGGAAGAAGAGAGGAAATATTTTTCTTTCCTTTCTTCTGTACGGTCGAAATAAAACCACGATATTTAATTCAGAGAATAGGAATGTATTATTCATTTTCGTGAATTCGAGGGAGGCGTCACCGAGAAAAGACGGGCCACAAAGTAATGACCGCCGCGGTGACACACAGTGAATTTGCTATTATGTATGTAACCTAGATTTTGTATTACTAATAGTATTGAAAGGATATATATATATATATATATATATATATATATATATATATATATATATATATATAATCTGTTTTCAACATAGTTACAATAGCTGTTCTAACTTTACTTCAGTATTTTTACCAGTACAATTTGTGAAATTTCCTGTTATACCATTGTAGATATTGAGGTATGGTAAACAATAACAATAATAATAATAATAATAATAATATATTTATTTTTAGTGCCATGAACAGCCAGATAGCAAAAATACAGCACTTAGTCATAGAACTAAGGGTTATAACACACATCTTATATTCCTTTTAATATTAATAATACATTTGTTTCGACGATAGGAGGTCATTGTTTATCCTATAATGTACACATAATTTTATGACTTGTGTCTTGTCTGGACAAACATAATTACTTCATTCTTCATTAAAATAGCTAGTCAATTATCTTAAAATTGTCCTTAAAACAATGATACCGTCAAACATACAAATATACTATAAAAAATATGCATACCTATTAAAATCTATACGTCTGTTCAATAAATACAATTATCCCGATAATATATTAAAAGAACTTGTCACTTTTCTTAAGATTATAGAATTTTTATCTATCTGGACAAACATAATTATTTCATTCTTCATTAAAATAGTTAGTCAATTATCTTAAAATTGTCCTTAAAACAAGGATACCGTCAAACATACAAATATACTATAAAAAATATACATACCTATTAAAATCTATACGTCTGTTCAATAAATACAATTATCCCGATAATATATTAAAAGAACTTGTCAGTTTTCTTAAGATTATAGATTTAATAATAATAATAATAATAATAATAATAATAATAATAATAATAATATAGAAGAAGAAGAAGAAGAAGAAGAAGAAGAAGAAGAAAACATTCCAATGTACAGAATTCATGTATAATGATAAGCTGTAAAAAACACCTTAAAGAAGAAAGTCAGTTTTCTATACATGAAGCAAAATTAGAATGTAGTGAATAACAGCACAATGTTGCCTCCTTGTAACACATGTTCAGAAGTATTTGTCAACAGACAGAAGATCCATAGTAGACATCTCAACAGAATACTCACAACGTGGCAACAGAGCAACATTCTTCACCAAATATAAATTCGTTTCTCATTTTGCTCTGAGTATAAATAATATTATACTATTATCTAATATTTAATATTATACTCATCTATAAATAATATCTATTAAGAATCATATTCTAGGCAGCAAAAGAGATTTATACTTTTTTAGTAACTAAAATATAAAATAAAGAAAATGTAAGCATTTAGTGTTCATACTTGTATCTTGTGAGGTAAAGGTATCCGTTGTGAGGTAAAGGTTGCCTTATTTGCGAAGAAAAACGCGTTGATTTTTTTTTCTTTTATCATATTAGCGAAGTCCTAGGAAATTTAGGTTTAGTACACAGGTTGTCAATGTCTCCTTGTAAGACATACAAGTTATAATTATACGGGAAGCGAACAATAAATTTATGGAGAGAGTTGAGTTAAAAGTTCTAAACTGATACGTGATATTGATCCTTTTCTCACATAGTTACAGTGCAAAGCATGTAGATGTGCATGGTAACAAGTGACTTCTGCATAGGGACTTTTGTGTCAAATATAAACTTGTAAACTTTTTTTCCGTAATTCATTTCAGAGAAAGAGCACACATGATTCATGAGGTTTATCCAACATAGAAATGCAGTTGTGCCGTGAGATTGCACCCGTGAGCATGCACTGCAAAATGTGTACTGTACCACTCAACTACCTGACTTTACAAATTCAAGGCAGTGTTTAATGTCTGAAAGTTATGTTATCAGTATATTTAAGCTCCAGGCTTATAAATATTTTCTCATCAAATAAATATTTTTTTAAAGTAAGGGACTGGCCTCGGCGTTTTTTTGAAAAGCAACAACGTAATACTAAAATTAACTGTTGGATTATTGTAAATGTAATTTCCATGAATATATTTGGAGAAAGATTTCTAAAGAGGAGAGAATGCAACATTGTAAAAATTAATATGCGTATTTTATTGAATTTCTCCCAAAGGTCTGTGTATAAAGATGGCGCCATAGGTACCTAACTTCTTTTTATTAGAAACACATTAAAATGAAAGGAATTCTTATAATTTTGACTTTTCGTGTTCGCTCTGTAAAGATCGAGATTTGTGAAACAAGGTATGTATCGAAAAACATATTATTCTATTTAATTATTTACATTTAAAAAGAATCTTATTTTTCAGCCAATTCCTCTTCCATGCAGCGACGTCTTGTGTCTGGCAGCTACACCCGGTGTCTTATGGCTTCTAAATTCTCAAGGAAAAATATTTATGCGACAGGGTCTAAGTGACGTGTGCTTGGATGGTTTTGTCTGGTCTGAACTTGACTTATCTCAGATAGGTAATGCTTAGGATTTATTTTTTGCCAAGTGTATATATATATATATATATATATATATATATATATATATATATATATATATATATATTATATTATATTATATTATATTATATTATATTTTATGGTACTATTTTAGTTTGCTTTAATATATACAGTGCGGTAATTAGGGAACGAGACTGATTCTTTGCTACGCAGTTAGTTGTGGCATGGAAGTTTTTCGTGGTGGTGAATTGTGCCCTTAGTCTTATGAATACATCTAGAAATTTGCAACTCGGTGTTCACTAGACAGTCACTAGTGTGGCGGGTGACGCGGCTCGGTTCAAGATACAATTCCTTCCGATACAACAGTTGCTTATTGCGAAACAGAATTCGCACTTAGTGATACAGATGATTTGACAAATATTATTACTAACTACGATAGTGTTAGAGATAGCATATCCATATCATACTATTGACAGTAATGGTAAAGAGGTAACTTATCCAGTTCAAGGATTCTCCTAAAATTGATAAGCAACTTAATTGTACACAAACGCCGGTTCAAGATAGGATAGTATAGAGTATACTTATACTGACGCAAAATTGACACGTATAGTACAATACAGTAGATTTAAGCATTACTTTCATTAACACGTCTGAAATTGCAGTTACGATTGAAAATGAACACGAAGAGATTTATCATAATAACCAAAATTGTTGTTCAAATGGAGAGTTCGGTAGAAATTTTGTTAACTTAACCAATTTGCAGGTGCCAAAAACATTCTATGAAATTTTCAAATTCGGTTACAAATTTAGTTTATTCCCCAAGAATACATTGGGTACGTGCGAAAGTTCACCCATTTGTGATAGGTCGCTAGTGAAAGGTGTTGTGACCGAATAGACGGCGCTCAATGAGCTGGAATCGATGGTCATGTTATCCAGAGAATATTATAGCAGCAACGGAAATGAGTATGTACTAGTGGTTTGTAACTGAAGAGAGTGTTGTGCTGATCAAATGCAGGTCAATAAGGAACACTCCGATTCTGTTTACTGTTTTGAGTTCGATAAAACTAGTACTGCGGCCTTGGCCTGCCGCAAGATTGAGCAAGCAAGGTGAGATGCAATTGACGAAAGCACATGTCGCTGGTTTCGAAAATTCAGACAGCGACAGAAGTTAAGATTAACCACAGTCTGGGTGTCCGTCAGCGTTTTCCGAAGAGGATCTGGACCAAGCCATAACAATTAGTCCGAATCCAACTATAGAGGAATTAGGGGAAACTTATCAGATACACAGGACAACAGTGGAAAGAAGGATTATGGCGCTTGGCGCTGGGTTCACCACGAAGTTCGATCATAGGGATCAACATCAGCTGAGTGCAGCTCAACGACAGGGAAGAGTCACGACGTGTTTCCTTGGTTTCCCGTTACAAAAATGATCTCTTATTGACACGCATTGCACGAATCACAGGAGATAAGGAATGGCTTAAGTATCGGAACATGAAGCGTCTCAAGACTGTGTGTCGCGATTCTGAACTGTTTCCATCGACGTCCCAACAAGAACTTCATCCCAAGAAGGTGTTGTTGAGTTGTGGTGGGATATTTAAAGCATACTTGAGAGATCCTGTAACCTAATTAAACCATTAATGAGACTTTCTACTGTCAACAGCTACGCAGACGCAGGAATCATTGCAGTCGAAGTGGCCAGGTCTTATCAATCGCCAAGAAGTGTTATCATCCAACATGATAACACTAAACTACATACTGCTGCAGTGACGGTACTACTAATGGACTGTGGTTGGAAGGTTTTACCACACTCGCCCTATTTCCCTTACTTGGCCCTACAGACTTCACCCTTTTTTGCTGATATGGAGGATGTGAAAATTGCCTTACGTGAGTTCTTCAACTACAAACCTATGGAGTTTTAACGGCACAGGATTCAGTTTCTACCAGGAAGTTCACAAGAGGTCATTGATTATGCTGGTGATCATACACAGACTTAGGTGAGTTACATTTTGTGTTCCGTACTTTTCCACATGCGCACCAAACACATGTAGAACTTTTGCACGTATCGTGTATCTCTTCCGGATTTCATTACTTCTATGGAAAAAGCAGTGTTATTTATCAAAGATGGCAAAGAATTGGAAAAATTTAAACTCGAATATAAATGTGGTCTCTGAAACTATATATGTAATTACAATAAAAAGCACTATTCGTCAGAGACAGCCTGCTTATTAGAGAATTTAAAATTTAGCTGCAAGATAAATTTAAAAAAAAAAAAAAAAAAAAAATGTTGGGTATAAAAGCGGACAAAGACAATTAATTCACTTTACTGGTTAAAAATTAATACAGGGACAAGCTTTTGGATAAATTACAAATATGTTATTTCAGCTCCGTTACCGGACACAGTTAAAAGAGTGGACTATGTTATTTCCGAATATTTGTTAATTGATGAGGTTACATATAAGAAACTCAAAGTGAACGCACCTGCCATACCAGTTATTTATGGTATACCCAATTACACAAAGATGGGGTACCGATTAGGCCTATAATTTCTAGACGTTTTCCCCGTGTATACAAGTTATCTAAGTGTCTCTGTAAGTACTTTCTGACTACACTATGAAGTTTAAATTTGTAGTCAAATAATCATTAAGCAAAAACAGAAGTGTGTATGTTAGTTAGTACCAATCAATTAAAAATAGCAGAAGTGGACATAGTTGATATGCTCAGTTCTATTCATATTGATTTAGCTATTACTTGCACTTAAAAGTGGGTAAGGCAAAATAAATTCTTAAAATGTATGAAGTCATGAAGATGTTTGTAGCGTATCTTGTATCTATAATGCCTACATTGCAAGCTGGCTGAGACTGCAGCTATTATGCTTATCTGTCGTGGAAGCTGTATTAAGGGTATGAAGTTTAATAGTTAATTTTATTAACAAAATATGTTAACATAAGAAGGAATAACACTTGTGTGTGTATAATATGTAGTATTCTCTTGAATGATAAGTTTTAAAGTGATCTATACTTCCTTCCTTCTTACTCATTTGAACGAAATAACAAATTTCAAGTATGGATGTTCATTTAATTTGTACTACTATAAAAATCGTCAATGGAACTAAATGATTTTGAACTATAGAAAATACTCTGTTGATTATTTTCTTCTTTATGCAGCAATAGAATATGTGAAAGTATGAGATATTTTGTAATGTATGAGCACTTGGTATGTTGTAAACGGCGAATGGGCCTCTAGTTGTCAGTAACAAAATTTCAGAATCCTCTAAGCAAACAGATAAATTATCAGTAGGTCATATATATAAGGTGTATATGTATATATAAGATGTATGTTGTATTTATTGATCTAAAAAAAGCCTTTGACCGCGTGAATTAGGAATTGTTGTTGGGAGTTCTAAAGAAGATAGGTTTGGAATGGAGAGATCGAAGACTCATAAGAAACTTATACATGAATCAACAAGTAAGTGTTAGGATAGGGAAAGAACTGATGGAAGAGAGTGCAATTGGAAGGGGAGTTCGACAAGGATGCTACCTCTCACCTACACTATTTAATGCCTATCTAGAAGAGAGAGTGAAAAAGAGTCAACATGATGTTGACGGCATTTCGGTAGGAGGTAGAATGATTTTATGCATAAGATTGCAGGCGATATGGCGCTTGTTGCAGAATCTGAAAAGGAAATCAATAAAATGTTAGAGAACTTGAGGATCGGCTTTGAAAAATATGGAATGAAAATAAATGTTAGAAAGACAAAAACCATGGTGATTGGAACGAAGAGGTCTGTGTCAAATTTAAAAGTGGGAGGGGAGCAAATAGAACAAGTGAATAGTTTTCGATATCTGGGTAGTATTCTTAGTAATGACATGAAGTGCGGACGTGAAATAAAAGCAAGGATAGGAATGGCGAAAGAAGCCTTTAGGAATACGAAAAGTATGTTTTGTGCGACCTTGAATAAAAAGTTGAGAAAAAGACTCATAAAATGCTTCGTGTGGAGTGTTGTACTGTATGGGGCGCAAAAGTGGACATTACATAAAAGTGATGAAAAACGACTGGAAGCATTCGAAATGTGGGTGTGGAGAAGGATGGAAAGAATTAGTTAGGTCGAGCGGAAAACGAATGAGTGGGTGTTAGAAATGGTGGGGGAGAAAAGAACACTTTTAGATGTTGTTAAGAAGAGGAAGAGGAACTGGTTGGGACATTGCCTAAGAAGAAATTGTATCATGAGGGACGTCATAGAGGGTATGGTGGCGGGAAAGAGAGGCAGAGGGCGAAGAAGTTTACAATTAATGGATGATATAAAAACAGAAAGATCATACGTGAAGACGAGGAGGTTAGCGGAGGACCGTGGAGCATGGAAGCTTTTTAGCTGCTGCAAGTGACTTGCCAGTAAGGGCAGAATACCTATGATGATATATATGTAAGATTCAGTTTCCTATCTTCTTTAAGTTGTTGTTCATATACGCACTATATCAAAACAGCTTATTTATGCATATAGATAAAGGATTTCTTTAAAGGTAAATGATAAACATGTTCACCGAATATGGTTGTATGAGAAATCGGGATTGTAATTCACAAAATCTTATCGTTGTTCAGCATACGGTAATGTGTTTCGTCTTTACAGAAGATGTACATCTAGTCCATATTTCGTGCGGTACTGATGTTGTTTGGGCATGTGATAATCGTGGCAAAATTCATATGGCGATTGGATCTCCTTCGTCAATTGGGAACAGTACATTCTTGCCAGCATGGGTAGCTGTTGACGGAGACACAGGTGGTCGACATAGTTACTTCACAAAAGTAAGTATTTAGGTATTCAACCATAGTTTATAAATCCTGTTTTTAGAATTGGTATGGATTTTCACAATGTTCAATTCGACAATCATGTTTAAATTTGAAAGTTTTCAGTAACAGTCACACCAAACAATACTGGAAAGATAACGGCTGCTCTTCTATGATACTGTATCTCGGTCTATTACTCATTTTGCAGTCTATAACTACGTGAAAATTAGAAACAAGATTTGTGGAAATATGTGCTTATTTCAGTAATTCTCGAAAAATTCGTTGCTTCCTAGCTTTCGAGCCTGCATTTTTGGCTGTTTTAGATGTAATTGTAAAAGAAAACATTAATAATAGATCAAGGATGAAATAGCACAGAAATATCTCGTCACTGGATTGGTGGAGACGCGGAGAACATTCTCCGGCTTGCCTAGCTGTTACTTTACCAACTGAACCTATCAACAGCATGACCAGTTTCTCTGTACTATGGTGTTTTATTGTTCAAACCGTTAATAATTAGCAGTATACTGGAGATTTGTAAAAATGATCAATATGAATGGATTCAGTTGGAAAAACGTTGACGTACTATATTGACGAAAGTTAAAAAGGACATATATATCTGATGAATCCATGTACTCCTAGAATGGAAACGTACATTCGGAAGCAGGGGATGTTGCGTTTCCTAGGTGGACATAAAATGTTTACGAACTTTCCTTTCTTCAGTTCCTCTGCTCCGTTTAGTGAACTGGAGATACAGATCATCATGCTTGCAAGGCATAATAAAGGGACATGCCTTCAAATTCCAAAGGTAATTTATGGTTGAAACGCAAAGAAATCGTCATTCTATGCGAATTTCCTATCAACTTGTGACATTCATTGTGTTTGAGGTATCTACGAGGTTTGATCCAGAATTAAGACTCCCATCAATTTTATGAATAGACAACATTGTTTATTCACATAGCAGTGAACATCGTTGGAAAGAAGACACTATGCTCTATTTTTCGACATAATCGCCATCTTTTTCTACGCATTTTTGTAGAGGTGCTCCAATTTCTGTATCCCAGTATCGTAGAACTCTGGCGTCAACCGGTTGAGCAAGCGTTTCACGTCGTGTTTGACTTCATCGTCGCTCCGGAAGCGTTGGCCACTCAAGTGTTCCTTTAACTTCTGGAACAATGATAATCGCTAGGCACGAGGCCCGGACTGTACAGTGGGTGGGGCATGACAGTCTACCCAAAGTTTGTCAAAAGGTCCTGGGTTTGACGGGAGACGTGAGGTCGGGCGTTGTCGTGAAGCAGCGTTACACCGGCTGTCTGTCTTCCTCGCCGGCGCACAGTGGACGAAATGCATAATCTAGCTGTGCAAAAGTCCAAAATCAAGTTGCTTGGAATTGCACCCATTGTACCCGCAATAATTCATAAAGAAATCACAGATGACAGGAACAACAGTAGAAAAACGTAACGTTCTGCAAGGAAATGGATTTGGACGGGTTGTGATATAGCAGCAGATATTACTAATGGTGGTCAGATTTAGAGGGTCAAAGTTAACACATCGTGCTGAAGGTTTGTTCGACTATTAGAAATCGAGAACTGCTGCATTTGCTGCTGCAGGGATGTACTATGATTGAAATACAAATTGATTGAAAAATTAAATGCGTTTACCACAAGTAGCACGCATAGAACATCGTAAGTTGCTGTTTGTACAAAATGGTATGTGATATTGCATTTTAAGGGAAAACGATAAAGATATCCACCTCGAAATTTGTTTATGTGCAATAAATGAATGTTCTCCTGTGCAATAATAGTAACATTAGCTGCAGAAAACTGCAACCTGATGACGTGTTTAATCATTTCAGATACGATATCTATATCCCGCAGAGAGCGGTTTGATATTTGGCGTGAGGAAAGAACCCTAACTGCCAAAAATGCAGTAGCAACGTATGTCTAGAGCAGACTGGGACTGCAGAAGAAAATTAGTACATTCAGCAACAAGTAAACAGTTTTAATAGCAAAGCGTATCAAAAATGGCAGAAATCGAATCGTGCACTGAAGGCATTTTTATCATGAGTTGGGAAGTAGCTGGATAACAATATCCAACATTTTAATAGAAGTGTCAAAAAGCTTGGTGCGTGAGGTCTGTCAAACAAGCAGCAAGCTGCATTTCTTCTCTCAGACAAATATAAATTACCTTGGGCGACAAATGCTAATTCTTCTGTTGAGTGTGTTTTCACTATCGAGGAAATCTTTCTCTTCTTTGCTGGTACGGACAGTTGTTCAAATTCCTTCGGTGGCCTTCCGAGCGTGCTTCAGGATGTTGCCTCTGGTTTTAGATCATCTTGTAAATCTGACATTATTATCCAGCCACACTATCTCGTGATAAAAATACCTTCAGTACACAATTCGATTTCTTTCATTTTTGATACACTTTGCTATTAAAATTGTTTACTTGCTGCTGAATGTACTAATTTTCATCTGTGTTTGTCTTCTGCAGTCCCAGTCTGCTCTAGACATACGTTGCTACTGCATTTTTGGCAGTTAGGGTTCTTTCCTCACGCCAAATATCAAAATCGCTCTCTCCGGGATATAAATATCGTATCTGAAATGATTAAGTTGCAGTTTTCTGCAGCTAATGTTACTATTATTGCACAGGAGAACATTCATTTATTGCACATAAACAAATTTCGAGGTGGATATCTTTATCGTTTTCCCTTAAAATGCAATATCACATACCATTTTGTACAAACAGCAACTTACGATGTTGTATGCGTGCTACTTGTGGTAAACGCATTTAATTTTTCAATCAATTTGTATTTCAATCATAGTACATCCCTGCAGCAGCAAATGCAGCAGTTCTTGATTTCTAATAGTCGAACAAACCTTCAGCACGATGGGTTAACTTTGACCCTCTAAATCTGACCACCATTAGTAATACTTGCTGCTGTATCACAACCCCTCTTCTATACGCCCAAACCCATTTCCCTGCAGAACTTTGTTTTTCTACTGTTGTTCCTGTCATCTGTGATTTTTTTGTGACTCATTACGGGTACAATGGGTGCAATTCCAAGCAATTTGATTTTGGACTTTTGCACAGCTAGATTGTGCATTTCGTCCGCTGTGCGGCGGTTCTGGATAGCTTGCCTGAGTTTTCTTAGTGTTGCACAATAACTATCTGAGTTGATTGCTGTTCCAGGTTCCATGAAATCGATCAGCAGTATCCCTTTACGATCGCAAAACACACTGGCCATGACTTCGCCAGTAGAAGGAGTTTGTTAGAACTTCTTTGCGACTGGTAACCCTGAGTGACGCCATTGTTTAGACTTCTGTTTCGTTTCGGGAGTGAAATGAAACACCTACGTTTCGTCTCTTAATAATGGAGTCCAGCAATCCTTCCTTATCTTCTTGACACTTCTGAAGAAACTGGCGAGCACAGGCAAGGCGTTTCTCCTTATGTGATGCTGTCAACGTACACGGTACTCATCAAACACAACACTTGTGATACCCCAATTTTTCATTGAAAGCTCTTTCCACTGTACCGTAAGAACTCCCAGGAATCCGAGCAACAAGTTCACGGACGGTGATCCTCCTGTTTTGAAGCACTTCGTGTTGGACCATCTCGACAAGCGCCTCCGAAACTGACGGACTCCGTTCTTCATTGTGGACGTCCTTCCGACCTGCATTAAATTCCCTGCACCACTTTCGAACGTGTTTGAACGGACATACACTTGTTGCCATACACCTCTGTCAACTGACGATGAATATCCATGGGCGGAGTCCCTTTGAGTTGCAAACAGCAAATTACGGAACGAATCTCGCACTTGGCGGGAGCAACAATGGGCACCTCTATCTCGGACGGCTGCTGAGCCAGGACTGAGCGGCGCAGCGAAGCGCGGCCGGGCGGAATCGAGAGTGGGGGAACAGCCTCGCAGCGGTGTTTCCGGATTCCACCTCGCACCTTCCAGTGCGGCTGGAGCTCTTTGGGAATCTTATTTCTGGATCAACCGTCATAGTAATGCATCCATGACTAATTGGTTGTAATGATGCGGTGCCGGTAATTGTCCTTTCACGTTTGTACTGAGACAAGAACGCTCGACAAATTGCAATTCTTGCCACATTTTGATTAAAACTTCGGTTGTTTGAGCACTCATCGACAGGAAGCACTTGAAACTGAGACGATCCCGAAAAGTAATGTTCATAGAAAATGCTTATACCAGTAGCGATTACGATTTTCTGTACAATAACTGGCTTTCGTTTAAAACATTTGTTCAAGACTGTACGGCTTGCAATGACACTTTTTGGTTGACCTTCTCGGGGATCATCCTGGGTGGATTCGCGACTTTCACGAAAGCTTTAACACTATTCAGAAACTAATGAACGTACTACAGTCTGTTCTCGAGACTCATATGACAGTCGACGATGAATCTCAATAGGTTTTTAACCTTATTTCTCTAGAAATTTCTTCATTATTTGCTACTCTTGCATTAGAGTCGATTGGTCTGACATCCATCTTGAATAATACAATGCGAGAGAAGAGCTGACAGTTTCAGCTTCCACAAGTAAGTGTTAGGTGTGTACCATTCACTCTGGAATACTTTTTGAACTCAATAGCTTTCGTGTTGGAGTTATCCAGATATTTACTGAATGCTCCTCGTATGTAACATGTAATGTTTGTATGTTGAGGAAATTATTTTTACTGTTGTTTTATAAAATACAAACCAATACATAGATAATATCATTTACAACTTTTCTGAGTCCAGCACTGTTCTATCACTAGTCGATAAATCTTTCCAGTTGATGATCTGATTTCTGAATGTTCGCTATTTTTTCGTCAGTGGCTTTCTAATTAAGGTCATTTTTCTGTCATTCGGCTTTCTTATGTTGTGTCCAGCTCATTGTATTCATGTGTTTGTTGCCCTATGAAAGTGGATCTGGCGGCTTGCTCAATACCCGCTGCATCTGAATTTTCAATTTCGTAAAATTAATTATTAAATTTTCTCTTAGTTGTTTTTATCTTGTTCTTTGCTCCAGGTTCTGTTATTACTTTATTAATAAATTATTATTTGAATTATAATTGGTATTTAAATAGATTTTCAGGGGAAATAATTACTTCTATCTGATATTTTTGTTAGAACAGTCTATCTAAGGATAATGCAATTCTCCGAGAACTGTCAAATTTTTGTGAATGTATGTATTCCCCTTCATATTTTTGTTACTCTTTCCTAGGTTTTCGTTGGACCATGTACACATATGGTATGGGCATTGGATAACAAGAGAAATATATATGTGAGGGAAGCCATTTATGCAGATTTTCAGGTTGGAATGGACTGGGTATTAGTCTCAGGAATTCAAGCAGTGGACTTGACCATTAGGTGAGTTCCATGAGATAAAATAGTAACTGTTCAAGTAACGCTGGTTTTTATTTAAGGATCTTTTGCTTCCATTGCTGGATTTTGTATGTACTAGATACGAAATAAATTGTATTTGATTCAATTTCAGCTTCATCTGAAGATACTAGATTCCTCAGTGATATTAGTTGCTTTTATTGTATATTTTTGTCATAATATGACAGAGAGATAAATTTCTAAATATTGTATTCGCGACTTACATTTTAAATCACTCAAACCTGAAATGTTTGTTTTTATCTTTTCTTCTACCACTTTTTTGCTGATTTCTAAGAACATCCCACAACATCTAATTGACAGAATCAATTGTACAGTTTACTTGCCGCTTATTCTTATTAAATATGATTATGTAATAATTCATTAATTATATTACTTAGTTTGCGTCTTGTGAATAAGTATATTTATTTGATGTGTTCAAGTTAGAAATATTTATGGTCAATCTGTAAGAGCAAATATATATTTGTTTTTATAAAACAATTTCTTTTTCTTTTAATATTTTGTAAACTGCTTCAACTATATTGTGAATAATGAAATGTATTTTGTATGATGTATTTATTCTATATATATGTTACATTATGCTCTTATTTTTTTATTGTTATTTTTATTACTTCTTTTAGTTTCTAACATATTCTGCTTGTTTTTTACGTTATCTTTTTTAACATATATCTTATCTATTTCATATATACTTTGTATGATCAGTTTGTATCTGATACTTTAGGACGTTGTTATATTCTACTTGCGTGCGCCGTGTGCTTGTAAAATACTATTTTTTTCTTTCTTCCTCCCTTCCCTTCCCCTTTCCTTTTAGGGATTTTGTGGTTGTAATGATGTTTGTTCCCAATAAACATATTTCAAACAACATTATCATCATCATCAATATATTATTATTATTATTATTATTATTATTATTATTATTATTATTATTATTATTATTATTATTATTATTATTATTATTATTATTATTATTTTGCTGCAGTATCCTACCTTATTGAAACACGAGTCGTGACACTGTGTAAAGTCAGAAAAACAGCGTGTGGGAAATGTACCAATAAATTATTCATAAGGAAACCCAAAATATACGAGGATTGCTGAAAAGTTCATAACCTACCCAGAAGGAATGCACGTGGAATGATGATATTTTACAGTTTCTCTACATATTCCCTCCCAAGTTGAATGCACTTTTCTGCGCGGTGTTCCAGTTTTTGCAGACCAGTTTAAAACATTCGCACCACTTTCCGTAGCACTAATCACCTCCCTATCAGATCCAAAAGAGCGTCCTTTCAAGTACTGTTTGGGCAATAATGAGGAGGATCTATACACTGAAACCCTAGATCATGCAATGCCAGTTGTGTTTGTAGTGTTTGATGGATAGGGGCATTGTCCTGAAGATTTTTTTTTTTTATTTATACATTTTCTGTGACGTCACGCTTTGAATTCGTCTTTCAGTTTTGTGAGTAATACAGAGTAATACTCTACATTGAATATCTGACCCTTGGGTACTTCAGACACTCATTGCAAACACTTCCCCAGTCAACTTCTGTCTTGAACTTCTTAGCACGAGGAAAACCTGAGTGCCGCGACTCGATTGACTATTGTGTCGTTTCAGGATCGTAGTGGTACAGCCATGTTTCGTCCCCTTTCCCTTTATGATCTGCTGACAGATTTTTAGTAATTTATAATTTATTTTGTCGAGAACTTGCGCATACCAAAGTCATTATTGTTATATTCTCGTATAACATATGCTACCGACGCGTTCCCGAGAAATGCCTACAATCTCTGCCACACCTTTTGCTGAGATTCTGGGATTATCAAGAATAGTGTCATGAATTTCATGTACGACTTTGGGGATAGTCACTGTTTTTTTGTCTTGCTGCACGTAGAGCATCATATTTTGAGATATTGCCACGTTCAAACTGTACCACTCACTTCTTCACCACTACATATGACAAAGGAGAATCCTATAGTGTTTCACTGATTTTCTTATGAATTTGCTTTGGTAACTATCCTTGGTGAACAAAGAATTGATGATAGCTGTGATCTTGATGTTCGTGAAATTTAAAATCTTTCTTTCTCTCTCTTCTTTCTTCCTTTTTCTACATTATACTTCCATTTTATTGAAATCCTTTCTTTTTCAGTGGAACAGCTGTGTGGGCATTGTCACCCAGCGGTGAAATCTACAGGAGATACGGAATTAGTGAAACCAATTTTATTGGAGATTACTGGAAGAGAATACCTGGATCTGTTCTTACATTAACTGGTAAGGAACACAAACTGTCTATGAAATAAAGATATTAATACGATATTTGAGTTTTTAAAGATTAGAATATATGATTATGCTGGACTCTGTGGAAATTAAATGTGGAATAGAGAACAGTAATACTGGAGATAATTTATAGTAGGAAATGAAAGTGTTTAAAATGATGATTGAGAATAAGTTGTGAATAGTGTGAAAAAGAGAGAGAAAACGAGAAGAATGCGTTTGATGGACGTTCTGAAAGGGAAGTTGGATAGATATTAATCCCATAACATCAAGAAAAAGAAGTTAGGGGGGAGGATATACATAAAATCTTTCTAGGTCATGGCAACTACTCAGGCAGTAATTGCAGAATTATTGAAGTCAAAGTTTGTTTACCTAAGTGGTGCATCAGAAAAAGGAAAAAAAAAAAAAACTTGATGTTTAGTTGACTATCTCCGTCAACTTTGACGATTATATTATTATTATAGTATTATTTCTTTAACTACTTCTATTCCATATTTAATCTTACTTCTGTTGTGTAGAAAAAGAGTTTTAACGTTCTGGATATGATCATCAGCAGATTACACGAATCTACAGAAAACCGAACGCGAGTGATGTTTACGTAAAATCGGCCCATTCTACACAAATAAAGTCAGACGTTTGGTTTAGTCTCTTTCTTACAGTCAGTAAAATCGTGCCACAAAAATGCCACAAAACAGTATTGAAAGACATCTAAATCTCTTTTACAAAATTGACCTCCGAAGTGGGTATAGTATATACTCGTTAGGCAAATGGAACTAAAATGCTCTAAATATTTGCAAAAAAGGACAAGATCTTCTGAAAATGTATATATATATACTCTATGTATTTATATATATATATACATATACAGGGTGTCTACTGGTCATGAAAGTCATGAAAGTCATGAAAAAGTCATATATTTTGCTTAGTGGTCATGAAAGCCATGAAAAAGTCCTTTATTTACCCAACTGGTCATGAAAATCTGAAATCTCAGAGTATATTTTTATACTTCATACTTTTATACCTCATACTGCATGTACTGAAACAGTTGTCAAGATGTCTATTTTTGTGTTCACTTTTTTTTTTTTTAAAGTTTTGATGTGATACTAGTATGCAGACTGGGAGAAAAAATATTTGTAAAACTACCCTTGAAAAAAGAGAAGAAAGAAGGCATCAGACCCCATCCAGGATGAAGGTTCCATTATGAACAAATTCAGTAGGTCTTATCAGTATGTTTATGCACGCTAATTTCAAATATGACACGATGGAAAAGAATTGGTTATTTACGTAATCAGTCTTTTCGTGTAAACGAAACTTATAAATTTAGAATTCAGAGTACATAAAATGCAGATAAAAAACCTAGCTGAATGTAACGGGACTGTTCACAAGATTTTTAAATCTATAGAACCTGGTAAGCCTTAAACCCATACTTGAACCGCAATTAAAAATTTGTTTACTGCCTTTTAAATTGCTCTTGCATTTTAAAATTAGTTGTCAGCTAATCGACATTATGTACATTAGAAAAATAAGAACATAATGTGATCTTCATCTTAAGTGATGCACCACTGATGGTAGGGGTTTATTATTACTAATGGTAAATTTTTATCGCCATGGTCATGAAAATTTGAACAAAAAGGCCATGAAAAGTCATGAAAAAGTCATGAATTTACTTTCTGGTATTCCAGTAGACACCCTGATATAAATAATTTACTCTATGTATTTATATTGGATATGGACAGAAATTAGTTTGTTTCGCCTTGGTGTTATTATGCAACAACAAGGTTATGCTGGAAGGGGTCACATAAGCTTAAAGCGGAATCCAAACCGCTTCTCGGCTTCATCCAAGAAAAATTGTCCATTTCGACACGAAACCGGGACTAATTGGTCACAAATGCGATTGCCGACTCACTCACGAAGGACTCCTGATAAAAATACGTTGTACTGATCTTTACATAGGCTTAGTTGTTAATATAATTGTCAAGAGTCATTTCAGAAGTACAAAAAGATAAACAGTTACACAAGTAAAAACATTATACAATTATATATAAATCAGGAAACTCCCGCCTTAGCCATTGGCAAAATCCTGTTATTACTTCAAATGTATTTGTATATAGAATTTTAAGGTCAACGTATCATAATCACTACGCTAAAACTGAGGTATTAAATTACAAATTTGGTATGTAGATATTATTCAATAAAATTAAAACAAAATCAAATCCAAGCTGATATTGGAAGCTGCGTAGGCAGTTGATAAATTTTGCTAATTTCTATCAATATATTTAAGCAACCTTGGCTTCTTTATAAAACAACAGGCATTCAGGCAAGTAGAAATATATATAATTTGGTTTCGTTTCGTATGTTTAAGCTTAACATCCTTATGAAAGACCAAGGTTATCGCGGAGAAGACTTCCGCTTAAAGGGACACCTCGAATCGCTACTTGGTTTACACTTTAAAGATGGGTTGTGGTTCGACCGAGAATTGAACACGGGACCCCCTTGATTAAAAGGTGAAAAGTACATAAACGTAATGCAAATGGTTTCATATGTGGAGATGTCACCATGAAGTTCACACAATTTAAAGCATTTTTCGTTTTTTTTTTTTTTTTTTTTTCCTAGCTGGTTTAAACAACCGCAAACACTGGTTAGTACTCACCAACATATCCCAACACCTTCCAGTCTTGCTGTACATAATGTATATATACTATTTTATAAACTAAACTGTCCTATATGTTTTCAATGTCCTGCTGGGAAGCCTGTTTATGTAAAAACCTAAGTGAATCCAACCCAACATCAAACAAAGAAACATTTTGCACATGTCTTCCTCTCTCATAGAGATACAAATGAAAATGAATCCTTTCAGTTTTACGTCCCACGATTATTCACGTCAAGATAAGAATGAATGAAATGGTGTCATGAAGAAAGAGGAGGAAATGGGAGAAAACCCACGCACACGGTGTTTGTCCGCCAAAAACCCCATTTGGTGTAAGTTGGAATCAACCAAGACCTCCAGACACCGAGATGAACGCTCTACCACTGACCCACCGGTATAGAAATAGAAGTTTATGAATCCTACAACATCAGGACAAAGGATCCAAAATTAAGTCTGGATTAAGGAAGCCTAGGACTACATTATAAAGTACAGTAAACAATAAAATCGTATATTTTCCAATATTGCACCAAAATTTCCATACCTTTTGAATTAGTGAATATCTCTAAACTTCTCACTGCCAATGGATATGGAAACATTGTTATTTTGATAAACAAAAATGGCAGCCATCTTATATTCAGTGTATACTATTTAATACTTAAGTTTCCCCATTTTAAAAGCAGACGGACTTACAAAACTATTCATTTTGACTCTCCTTTTACTGTATAACAGAAGAAAAATTAAATATGGAATAGAAGCACTTCAAGAAATAATCCCAAAATAGTACATGCACGTCAGTGTTAACATAAGTAAAGTAAATGAAATATCTCAGTATTTTCAAATGTCTCAGCGCAGCACTCAGGTAAACAGACTTTAACCTAGGAAAATACTACTATTCCTCGTGATAATAATATATAACATGCTAATAATTTGATAGCACGACAACATATCGATAGTAGTGCAATAACAGGAATTTGGTCAAACCGATGTCGGTTGCTTAAAGCCAAAATTTGGAACGAAATGAAAAAAGCACAAATTAATTAATTATGTAGACAAAAACAATAGATTAATAAATGAAGTAATGGTAAAAACTTATATAGGTGAACAATAATTATAATAAATAATAATATTGAAGCCAAAAAGAAGAAAGGAGGAAAAATTATCATAGGAAGAGGTAGTGTATTCCTCTTTTGCTAGGTAGACAGGAGGTTATATTCTCATTTCTTTCTGAGGGAAGGTAATTTTTGATACAGAATGCTTAAAGTGCAACAAGGGAAGTTCAGTCGAACGTAATATTGTGACGAACATTGTGTTAAAGCATGGAA
Organism: Thermobia domestica; assembly: GCF_964235325.1. Lineage (NCBI taxonomy): Eukaryota > Metazoa > Arthropoda > Insecta > Zygentoma > Lepismatidae > Thermobia > Thermobia domestica. The sequence goes on along the minus strand of NC_137462.1, from coordinate 208,717,048 downwards.
AATCTCGACATTGTAGGAGTAGCAGTGGATGGATTGAAGTAATCGCAACTCTCACAATATTTTGTATATATTGGATGTTCGGAAGTCGAAAATAGAAGAAGTGTAGTATGAATGTTGTTGACACTTGTTAGTTAAGGACTTTCATGGGAATTTATTGATTTAGTTTGAAAGTAGAATGTGGAAGTTAAGTGGTTTCTGATACATGATTTTGTAGGAAGGACATTTTCTGTTTCCATTGACAAAGTAAGAATAGTAAATAGGACTTCATGACTTTTATGTATATATAAAAAAATAGAAACTAGAAGGTGTTTTTTTTTACATGGAGAGTTGTCATACTTTGAAGGGTTTTGTTCGATTTAGTTATTCATGAATATGGTTGGTAGAATATTGATAGAGTCCAGATGACAGGATGGTAAGGTTATTTTCTAAGGATGATGTAAGAGAGCAAAAGACGATTCTACATATAAAAAGGACTTACGATGTCCATTTTCGAGTCTTAAGTGGAAATCCCTCGTGGCTATATGGTTAGCGTACGCTTATGTGGTTCGCATCCACGTTAAGCTGTAGTCCACGTCTCATATAGGTTCGGTGCTGAACAGAACACTAACTCCAAATCAATCAACTGACCATCGAGTCTGACGTTCAAATCTGAATACTACCGCCTTCGATTCACCTTGCCACTGTAGTCTCTTCCGATACCACCACAGATGTTCTTTGCGACGAGCAAGTATCAGTATTGATCGTATGAGGGGAACGCGGATACGTAGACCTGCTTCCAATAATAGATTCTTCAATGTTCTTACGTTTACATACAGTTCACGGTGGCTTTTGAGTCCATTGGTGGGCCGGACGATTCCTAATCGTCGGATCCAGATTCGTGTTTATAATTTGTATCTTGGAATCATATTTGAAACCGAGATCCGAATTGTATGATTCTTAACTATGGATCCGAAATTTTCTGATTCAAAATCAATTCTAACCAAGTATCAACCCATTTTACTTTATTTTCTTTCACAACATGTGTGGTGGCTGAAAGATTGAAGTATGACAAGCACTCTTCTCTAAGTATGGTACTTATGAACTTCTCTGCATTTATTATAATTTCCCTTATTTCCTTGTAGCATTCAAATACCCTGGGTCGAATATACATTTGTATACTATTAGCAGCCATCTTTATTAAAATATTTGTAATTTGTAGAGAGAAATATTTGATTGTCCTAAACATTTATACGTATTTATGACTTCTCTTTATTCACTTTTTCCGTCATAAAAACAATTTAGTTGTATCATTATTTTCTAAGAAACTGATATGACACTGCCTGCGAATTACTGATTCGTCGAATTGTCAGATGTATTTTGCTTTGGTTGCAAGTTCCATGGTGCAGGTACGCAGAATAACATCTGATTTAGTTTGTATTACTTGTATCTCTTATAGCCGAATAGTTAGTGCGTTGTCTCGCGCGCTCCGGTTTCTTTAGGAGCACAGAATTAAGTGGTGGTGACCTCTGCTCTAGAAAGTCACGAAGAACTACGAGTGGAATCATTCTCACCACGCATCATCCAATTAGCAGTCATCCCGTCGGCCATAACATTTCGTAAGCTATAATACAAGGAATTTATTAATCATTAAATCTCATTATTGTGTAACAGAATGTAGGAAATCTCATTTTATTACGAAAATAGGCAGTCTTGAGAAGGACAGAATATATTTTCAACTTCGGAGATCAGATCACCCACAACTAAGAAGTCTTGAGTGAGAGTTCGCTTGCCACCAGTCTTCGAGAAGTACGTACACAAGGAGTTCAAGAAGTTCAAGTTTACACAAGAAGTAATTATTCCTACGCATTGGCACATTGTGTGCTTTTCGTAATGCTTTAGCATTTAATTGCAGGGTGGAGGTGGTCTTACATTTTTGTCAGTCCCTTTTAATATGCAAACCTATATATTGTTAGAATTAGATGTGGACGGTTGCTGTGTGGTGCAGATAAAATATATTGTGTTTTCGACTGTTCTTTTCACTTTCTAGAGCGATAATCGACCCAGAATAACGATCTCATATTTCTTTCAGCATCGGCGCTTGATGACCTTTGGGCTATTGACAAAAATGGCGTGTTACTGGAACACAAGCAACATACTGTAAAACTTGCCAATGAAAGTAGTGGATCAAGTCAAGTAAATAATGTTGAGAGTGATTGGGAAGTTGTGTGATAATTTTAAATATAAACTTTATATTTTTTATAAGATGTAAAATTATCTTTTAACCAAAGTTATCTCTGCGATATTGAGTAATATAAACATGCGACTCATACTCATTGTGCTTTATGTATGTTGGGCAGTATTTGCATAGATTTTATAGTGCATTGTAGCTGTTTTTCTAATGCATTGTTTCATTGAAAGTGATACACTGTAATCATTACAGCAAGAATAAGAACTCTGTAACTGCATACGTATGTATGTTTTTTTCTGATTGTGATTATACGAAAGAATGTATGTATTAAAAAGGGGGATTACTGAATCATGTTGAAAGCTCTGGAAGGATTATGTGTATTTACTTATAATCAATTTTTAAGTTCCTTTTTTATTGCCAAAATGTATTTATTTCGTTGTATATGTATATAAGACATAACGATTCCTTTATGATGTATATTTTTGATTTCATATACTTCTATGTACTGCACTTCCAAAGATTGTATATATATATTTATATGTATACATATTTTATTGTTCCAGTGATATTATTACACAGAGTATGTTAGTATATTTATTTATAGCCATATTAATATATTGTGTTCGTTAAATACATGTGTGTTCTTTTCTTACCGTGTTGTACGTTATGCACATCCATATGAGTGACTATTCTATTCTTTTTCTTTTTTAAAATAGTAATAAAACACTACTACAAATATTCATATTTCTAGATTGCTAGTACTGATATTATACTACAAAATATCTTAGTTTAAGGTGTTAAAATGCATCTGACGAATTTGTCATTATCTTTTGTAATGATACACATTACACCTACGTTAGAAATAAATTTGTTTGTCGTGGCTATATTTTAGCGTACGCATCTTCGACGCGGAAGACATGAGTTTGATTCCAGGCTGGAGCCCAGATGGTCCGAATTACACGTTAAATTGTGGATCCAGGTTTCATATAGCCTCGGTGCTGAAAGGGACACCAAACCCCAATCCAACCAGATGTGTTTGACGCGAACAATATTAATAAAACACTCTTTACACTCCGCAGAATTTTTAAACGAATAGTTGATTGAACTTTAAATGCTTATAGTTCACACTGTAGTTATTGCAGTGATATCATCTCCGAATTGCAATAGAGCAAGTATTCAGGCGGTATTAACTCACATGCCACTACTACGTACGAGTGGAAGGTAGAGAAATAATTGTAAAAATCCCTCACCCTGCCCTCCAAAATCTCTTTTTCCTTTTTTCCTGGTTAGTATATGTATCAACACAAAACCGAAAGAAGAGAAAAATTTTTGATCGCGCTATGCTAAATGTGTTTTCCATTGAGTAAACCACAATACGCATTTTTCTTCTGTATCCCAGTGATCTTGTAACCTATCCCATCTATTAAGTCCAAGTATTGGTAAACTGAGGGGGAAAAATCTTTAACAGTAATGGAGACCTAGCTAGAGACCTGCACGGGGAGAATTTTTCGGTCCAAGCCCAATCCAGCCCGAATGTACCTAGGTCCAACCTAGCCCGGACAGTTTTGGAGGTTTTTGGCCCGAGCCCGATAAGTTTAAAAATTCTTGGCCTGAGTACGACCCGGCCCGATAAGCAAGCCGCCACTAAGCAACACCAACTGTAAATATTGCATTATTTGTAAAATCTTTCATTCACCTATATGCACACACATAATTTAACGTTTAGCTTTATTCCAATTATCGTTTAACGAAAGTTAGTAGTTATTAAACAACTATAAGTAATTGGCCCGACCTGAAGAGAAAGCAGTGTCGGCCCAAGGAAATAGTGAAGCTGCTCCCTTGCCAAGCCGGGCCCATGCATGTTTCTAGTACTAACAGTGGTATTCGTTGTACATTTGTACAACAAAAAATTTCAGAATTTACGATTTCCGCAGTTATATTTTATTTCCGTGTTCAGTTCAAGTTTAGTGACTAGTAAACAGAAAACATTGCATGTTGTTAAGGGCATCGCTCTGGATAGTCCCTATGTAAAGGGTTCTCTCATGCTCAAAGCTGGATGAATGCGTTTGCATGGCCACCTGAAGTCATCACAAAGAATATATTCTCAAATTTCCAACACATGAGAGATGGGTGGAGGAAATATTGACACCTGTAATCCCTTAGCAGATATAAGATAATCTGCTTAACCAAGAAAAAAAAAAAAATAAATAAAAAAAGATAGAATTGGATTTCATAAGAAATTTGACACAGTTGAACCAAAAAAAAAAAAAAAATTAGATAATTAATTTTAATCTTCTTTTACAGAAATCAATATCCTCCTCCCACGTGAGTTCATATTTTATAGTCGTCTTGCCCCTTTGACGACTTCCCCTGGTTATGGCCTTTAGAACTGAATTTTCTCTGCCATCCCCTTACCAGAGGATCTTCTATCATCAGATAAAAATTTAAATGAAGACTGGGAAAGAGTGTTCACAGCCTCTTCTGGACCCGGCCAAGCGGCACATCTGAAAGAGAGATAAGCAAATATACAATGGTACTCACCTCTGCCTCTAGGAACATGGACATCTAAAAGATCACCACTCCATGATAGACTTACGAATATCTATTTTATTGAACACTAAATCACGGACACTAACAAACACTATACATCTTTTTATACACAAAAACTGATCTTTGTAAGAAAATAAACGGGGATCGATCGATCATAATGTGTGCACTTTATGTTAAGCTTTATATATATATATATATATATATATATATATATATATATATATATATATATATATATATATATATATATATATATATATATATATATATATATATATATATATATATATATATAAAGAATTTCTATTTTCACTGTCATCGTCACTACACTTTCACTGTATGTAGTCCTCTTCTGTTCTGGAATAAGTCTTCGTCACTCCAGTTAGACGCTACTGCTTTCGATTTTTTTTTTTTCTTGTATTAATCTTCTGGACGATGTGATTTTCTCTCTTAGAGATCTTTGATGTTACCACTTTCCATTTACTAGGTTAGCATGATTTTTTTTTTCAAGGCATTTATAGCGAAGTCCTCGCCCTGAGATTTTGTCGTCTTGTCTATCAAGAATTAACAGCGTCGAACGAACACAAGATGAAACACAAAAAGCTAGTAGGTACACTGTTCATTACACTTCACCTGATTCAAGTTTCATGTTTATTTACTGGTTGCGTTTCACTAGCGGTTATCAGACAAACTTAATTTTCTGAAAAGTAACGATAATCAATAGTAATTGATGGTTATTATTATTATAATTATTGTTTTTAATAGTGATACATTTTGTTGAGATTTTTCGGGTTATCAATCATAGCATTAACTATACACTATCTGGACCGCACTTTATAATCAGAACTAAACACAGCTTCCCGCAAGAATGATTCTATACTTGAGGTGAACGGACCGGTGGTTAACTAAGAACTAACTGTTTACCCCTTGAGCTTCAGTATTTACTTCTGCTGGTTGTCTCTCAAAAGTCGTTTGACAAATTTGTAAATAATTCAAAATTTACATACTGTCACTCCATTTTTTGTATCTATACGTACACTTAAAGAGTTTATCCACACAACCCCGGTATTTCTTTTATACCAAACAATTATTACAATTTTATTAAATCACGATTTTCTATCTTGTTTACCAGTCGTGGAGACCCGTTAGGAATCTCCAAGCAGACGTTTTGTGTCTCTGGTGTTTAGTGCACTCTAGTGGCAGGTTCTAAAATTACCTTCTTGCAGGCGGGAAATGGTGGACCTGTCTGCTTCTGTTTTTCCTTTTACATTTTTTTTTTTTAAATTGACTATGAAATATTTACATACAACCAATAATAATAACACCTATAATAAAGTATATGATACTACTTATTACTTATTTTTGTAGGTCCTTGGAGTTGTCATCTTTTTCGAGGTTAGGCGAACAAAAAAAAAATCCCTCTCAGGAAGTGAGTCGTCTGCTTCTCCCTCGCCCAGACATACCACTCGACACCCTCCAGGGGTGGCTGAGGAAAATCTTTTCGAGTGAATTGGAAGCATGCGGGAAACAAAATACGATGCAGAGTCGCGTAAAACATTTTTCTTAACTGGTATCGGAATTTCCAAGAACATTTTAATATTAAATATTACTTATTAATAATATACTCTTTAAATCTGGTACTCCTGACATAAACGCTATGTTTTCTTTATTTTTTCTCTGTCAGGCTCGTCTACCAGCCAAGTTTTACTTAACGGTTTTTTCCAGAGGTGTGAAAATACAGGTCAGATTGTATTTTTCACACCTATTGTCACAAAAATTTAGCATTAAAGTGTGTACCCGCAGACAATAGAGTTGAGTTTGGAAGTAACAATAGTTGCTAGTCAATGCTTCTAACTTCATTTCATTTCTCTGATTTCTGTTCCTTATAGAATGTACGTTATAAACCTGCTTCTTTTTGGACATGTTAGCTCAAAGGTTATTGAACTCTTGGCTTCTCGAATTTTCCTGTTGTGTGATGTGAAAGTTGAAATTTTGTGAAGATGAGTGCTTCTTGAACATTTTTTTTTTTTTAAGTAATATGAATACCAGTTTTGTATATAAATACTTCCATTTATACATATCTATATGTCTGAATTAATCCTAATATAATTAAAATTCTTACTTAATTTGGCTTTTAAATTATATTAAATTATATATGTAAATTACTATATTTACATTTTGATATGCAAAACAGTTGGTGGGGCTGGCAGCTTACAATGTATTAAAAAGTTTTCCCCAAAAATTACAAATTAATGTAAATATGAGCAAAAACAAAATTAAGATTGTTTGATGGAGTATATTCAAGCAACTATGATGGTTTGTAAGAACAGAAGGTAAAGAAATTAGGAAATCAGTTTAACTTACACTAGACTGGAACTGGACAGGAAGTTATATTTCTTGGTTTAAAATTACTGGCTATATTGTCTGCCAAACACATTGATTTTTGTAATCAAGATTCTATACACCATTTTAAACATCGAAGCAACGCGCTGCAAATAGAAATGTAGATAATACAAAACTTCCTATATCACCAAATTCCCCATGGATGAATAGGCATAGCGATGGCGTAGAAAAACAAAATCTTTTGGACTCTAAATCGAATCTCAACCTCTTTTTATGTTTTCTTTTATTATAAAATAGTAGAACATGTGTAAGAATTTCGTATTAGTAAAAACTGAAACTATAATATAAAGAAACAAAAGTAATTGAAGCTTTTCCTTAAATATAACCAATTTACTCATGGAAGACACTGCTCACCCACTGATCATTAATTTTACATGTCCAAAGAATAAGATACAAGGATTGGAGCATATTATCGAAAATACATTTACAGAATATTTCGCAACGTACGAAATTCACTTGATCATTGAACTCTTAGAATGAAGATGAGACGTTTTACGAATTGTAAATGGGAAACAAAATAAAATAATGGGAAAAGAAAGCTACAGAGTAGTAGAGCGTATTTTGGAATTTGCTAAATAAAGGCATTTTTTAACTTATCAAATTTTTCGTGAGGGAGATTGTATTGTACAGGGGAGAAAATTAAACATTACGAAACAAGAGTAAAAATCTCTGGAAGATAGTGTTGCCAAATTGAACTAAAGGCAAACCCGGACACCAGTAGCCTTTGTATTGAGGACACACATTTGAAATTGAAGACGATCGCTTGTTATTACCATTGATACTCCTAACACTTATAAATAGTAATTACTGATACTATTATTACTACTAACCAAATATCTATACCAAACTAAATGAAAATATTAAAAATATTACTAATTATGAAGTGCTAGATTATTATTCATATGTTTTGGAGCTCCTCGCAGTCAAGAAGAGCCTTGTTTTCTAGAACCGTTTTGTTCGAATCTTGACAGCTCACTTCCGAGGTCATCTGAACACGAATTTCGGCCATCAGAAGTTTCGTCGACATTGTTTCTATCATCTGATTATAAAGCTTTCATTACACAAAACACTGGTTCGACATGTCGAATACTGACTGGTATAGTGAGAATATACTACATTATTTTGAACAGATTTGGTGCTGCATTTGGTTTCTCAAGAAATCCACTATAATTTACAACGATTATTACGATTCCTGTCAGGCGTTAATTTCTAAACAGAAAATTCATTTCCATCGAAACGAATTTTAAGTCCTAAATTGTTAAATGAAAACAATGTTTACGATACACGATAATACAAGCGTAACAATAAAATGAATTTTAACCTAGCCTTTGCTTACAATAAGAATATAATCATTACAAGTACCTAGCAACGACTAAGCGCAACTTGTACTAACATCAGCGTATATGTAACTTTTCGGTAACACTAACAAATCTATCATATAAATGATATGACAATGGATAACAAATGCAACTCTTCACTAAATACACAGTATTTGAGTCCAATGTACTATCCAACCGCTTTCATCGACCTCAGAAACGATATAAATGGTTAAACATACAATATTGTTTGGTTCATTTTTTTACTGATTTTTCGGGATTTTTATTTGTTCATGTTTACATGCATTCTATGAACAGCGGAAATATTCTTATGTCCTGAAACTCCGGCTTTGGAAGCAGGAGAGATACTTATAATCGAATAGCAATACCGATTTTATAGGCGGCGAAATTGACAAAATCGATTTTTGACCACTTTTTTCGGTTTCCGACCACTGTGCGGAGGTCCGGCAGCCATACTGGAAGAATTCGAAATGTTAGAATTGAAAAGAACGTTTAAATGGAAGGAAAAGTCAAAGAGAAAATGATACCATAATCTGAGAAAAGAAAGTGTAAGACCGAGCGTAATAAGATGAAAACAACTGATTAGAACATTATTTGAGAAGGGTATTCTAAGGATATGATAAAAGTTGTGGTGGAATATAAAGAAGTGTTTCTTGTATGAAAGGAAAGAGATTAGCGACAAAACCATCGTGAATGGTAGCTTCCAATTTCACGACAAGTGACGGAAAATTATAAGGGTTGGTTACAAAGATATCATGGTTAATTTATAATAACGGCAAATTATATTAGCTCGTTAGTGCTTAAAGTTTATTACGAAGTTCTATGAGGACTGTTGGAAAAGTTTCTGTAAACTACTACGAACAGTGGCGCTAGTGTTCCGCTACTACAAAATTCGGAAGAATAGACGTTATCATGTTTAAATTGCCTTCGATTGTTTGTTTAAGCCTATTAATTTATTTTTCACAGCAGACTGAAGAAGTGGTTTTGTGTGAGAAATGGAAATTACTCGTGAACACTTCTGTGCAGCGATCTACGATTTCAAATGTAACACCGAAACCATTTCATTTGACTTATGAGATTTAAACTTCCTTGAACATGAAAATAATATATACAGTTTTTGCAGACGTTGTATCTCATACCGAAGCTCAAGACAGGCTCGTGTGAATTGGTGTAAAGAAGTGCTCACTTAAACCGAGGTAAGTGAAATTTGGTGTAAAATATCGATACAGGAAAGAAACTTGGATCTATTCATACGATCCCGAAACAAAACAGCAATCTGCTGTTCGGATGTTTTAAAAGCGAGCCGAAACCAACAAAAGTAGTTCGTTAGAAGGGCTGCCAAGCAAATGTTTGCTCGTTGCTTCGATTATACTGGACATGTGACAACCTTAGCTTTAGATGATCGAAGGACTATAAATCCTGAGTGGTATACAATTTGCTTTCCAGATGTAATCAATTAACTGCGTAAAAGAAACCCAAATCATCGCATCATTCTTCACCACACCAACGCCAGTTTCCCACTCAACATACCAAACTATAGATTTTTTTTTCTCTCCAGTAAAAATGTCGAAGTAATGACTACTGACCGTACTCACCTGCTTTATTACCTAATGACTTCTTTTTGTTCTCACACATAAAAATGAGATTCGTGATGAGTGATCTGTGTCGCCTGAAGCAGCTGTTGACGTGTTCCAAATAATGGTTTCTGAGGTAGGAGCTTTAGGGTGAGAAAATTGCTTTCAAAATTGGTTTGAGAGTATGGAAAATTGTATTGATCGTAAAGGCAAATATTCTGAAAAACTATAACGCAATCCAGAATTCTACGTTTTTTATTTATTTATTTTATTTCATTGATTGCAGAAACCTTTCCAGCGACCCTCGTAAAGCATACTTTTAATATACATTGTCAGAGACTCAAATTGTAAAGATAATGTCTAGATTACGTTTACGATTAAATTGCTTAGAATGGGAGGGAGGGAGTGTCCAATATATTAGAGATCCTAATACTTGTGTCTATAAAGACCATGATATTACAGAAATAAAATTCACATATGTTCTCTGAACTTCGAACACAAATATGAATATGGCTTAACAATTAATAATAATAACAAGTTATAACATTGTACTTGTATCGTGCAAGTCATAGCTAAAATGCAAAGTTCGTTTTGGCTTCTTTCGATGCAATAACCAACATTATTGTCACAGCATATGACGAGTCAAGTTCCCTTGAGTTCTCACATTATGTTTAAGATGAATGGGCACGTCTAAAATTATTTTTCTCTGAACTTATCTGTTATTTCTGAGCATCTGTCCTTATGTATTGGACGCTATGCACTAACGGATCAAGATAGGGGCAGCGGAACTTTACCATGAATGGGGGAGGGAAAGAATCAAGAGCGAATGGTATTTAATAATTGTTATCATTACATCGCTTACAATACTATTTATTCTCAAATAATGCTTTAATCAGTTCCTTTTCTTCTTGTATAGTATCTCCGTATTACATTATTCGTCTTTCGTAATGTCCATGTTTCTTCCCTATGCTGTACGTTGGAAGAAAGAAAGAAATACACTTGACTTCGCAAAATATGTTGGGCAACACTGCGCTCGCTCAGAGGTGAAAACATTAAAAAGGCATTGCAAGGCGATAAAGTATGTTGTTTGTAGCTATAAGTTTGCCTCCCAACTATAGAAAAAGCTTACGTTACTCTCTGTACCTGTCTGAAAAAAAAAACACCACCACCTGGTTATAAACTGTTAACATGAAAAATATTTTCTTGTTAACAAGAAAAAAACTATTTTTGTATGATTAAACAGGCCGATGCTTTAACGTTAGTTTGTTATTCATATAAGGCGAAAAAGAGATCCTTTTTTAAATCACTTTTATTTAATAAAGAGATCACTTTAATGCTTAAAGTAGGTTCAAACCACTTCGTGATTTTTCATCCGTGAAATGCCACTACTGAGGATCGAAACTGAACCACCCACGTTATCCACTTTGATACGAAGGCACTTTCACAGGGCTTATACTGAAGCATACCAGATAATCGGCCGTATTCATAAAGTTAAAGGATATCCTTCCAAGTATAAGGTTGAAGTAAAAGGTTGTGCTTTAGAGTATAAAGTAGAGGTATAAGCATATCCTTTTTTCCATATTCATAATGATTACCTTATACTTGCAAGGATATCCTTCATTGTTTAAAGTAAATGGTGTCAAAACAATTGAGCATCTCAATACACAAATAGCTCGCTTATTAAAAAAAATACTACGAAAAAAAACTGAAAATGATACAGCATAAGCGAACTTCCTTACAAACTATAGTAACTGATGAAAACAAATTGTTTGTGAAGTTATAGTGTAAGGCGTATAAACTGCTTGTTAACAAATCTACTGCTTGTAAAGTTAAACATCATGCGCACGTGTGATTAGTTATACGACAGTAATCATTACAGGCTATTTACAATAACACTCAAGTTCCTTCTTATTTCTTATCCTTGACGATGAAGAGCAAGTTCATCATTATCATCGAGTTGATGATTATCATCATCTGATTCGAAATCCGGATCGCCTAAAGTTTTGCAATATTATGGAGTACAAAACACGCAATAATTATTTTTGGAACATTTTCCAACTTTGCACGGCAAATGAACTGTAAGATCGGACATCGATGTTTCACTTGGCCAAAACATCCATTATTACTCTCTTCTTTTTCAAAAGTTTCTTATATTTCAGTTCAGCATCAGGAGCAGGATTTGTAAACGGAGTCATGACACACGGTTCCACCCCATACCCATTATCACCAAGTAGTATATCATTCGCTTTATTTCTTAATAGTAACCTAACCTGCGAATTTTTCTATATTCTTCAATCATGCACAGATCCAGGACAGCTAACAACACCCGTGAAAATTTCTCTGGCGTCACAAGTTGCTTGTACTCCCATGCGCAAAAAAAAATGCGCGTATACTGTAACTCAAGATTTTTCGCATTTATTCCATTTTCCTTACGTTTATGGGTAAAATTCAGTTATTAGTATGTGGAGATAATAGAAAGCAATTCATCTAAGGAGATATTTCCAAAAAATATAATAAAATAATAAAAATATAAGCAAAAAACAAAATTATGCTCGGTTTTGTGTATACTGGCAACGATGATTTCTAGGGATTTTTTCAGTAGCAGATCACAATTGCGGAGGGAATTCAGTAGGGGAATCGAGAAGTTGGATCAAGAAATGGATAGTGGACTAAAATGTTGCATTTATTAGTTAAAACCTAGTGTGTAGATTGCTTGCCAAATATAAATTAGCTTCTGTAACTAAGATGTCGTACGAAAATATAGAAGTAAACAGAAAAACTCTTATCTTAAGGTTCGAAGCGATACGCACCATGGTTATGAAGATTATTTCTTTACAAAAAGGAGCTAACACCATGTAGCCACCGTGGTTCGGTGGGTAGAGTGGCGGAGTCGTAGTTATTTTATAATTTTGACACCACATCGAATCCCATCCCATCCCATCCCATTTCTTTTTCTTTTCTTTCTTTCTTTTTTCTTTCTTTTTTTTTTTTTTTTTACAAAACATTATAATTTTCATGTTAATAAGAACCGAAGCAATATAATAGGGACAACTTACTGATATTTTGCTGTAATGACGTATTTATCGAGGATTAGAGAACTATTGTTAATAGCTATTGTTTTCTGTTCATGCTGTTGTATAGTTTCTCTCATCCTGGTTTCTTGGGGAAAAAACAATTTTGTCTCCAACGAAGTGTGAAGGATATATACGGACAGAAAAAGACATCTGAGTACCAAACGTGATTTATCGTGATGAAGTGGACTAGTTTGCCATTATTTAAAAAAAAAAAAAATGAAGTTGGCTTTTCTTTAGGATTTAGCTTAAAAAAAAATATGTTTTTCTTTATAAGACTATACTTTATGAGGCAAGGTGTGAGATCATACCCACAAATTTAGCTAGGGAGTGAAAGATAATTGTTTATACAAACATTTTACAGGTTTAGGTGCGTGAAACATCAATACACCATGGTCTCGCTTATCCGACCATCCTTTGTTCCACATACCATATGATCCGATATATCATTGCAAATAGCACCAATCGGCAAGAAGATCTGCAAGTTGTGGTCTTAATCTATTTTTCATGCTGTGGAGTCTATCGCCTAGCGCGCCCGTCTACACCTTGACTCATACGTCTATCATTCAGTGCAGACACGTATCCAGGTTTTCTATTCGGAGGGGACCCAACACGAATCCTCGTAAGCACGTAATTCTAATGTTTTTAAATATCTATAATAATAATAATAATAATAATAATAATAATAATAATAATGCAACAGTTCTGTACCTCTCTTAAACTTTTTCCTACTTTTCATTTATAAACCGGTTTATTTTGGAAACTGCATTATAGCACAAACAAAATGAAACATATTTTCGAGAGAAATGTAACTAAAGAAAACTGTCTGCTACGTATATCACATAACAAAAATAGCAAGAAGACATGGAGTGTATCGTTCTAATATATTAAAGTTAAAAACAGAACGGAAACGAAATGTTAATCCTATTTAAAACTGTTCTTTAATTCCACCTGGTCAGTGGCGTATTTACGATTTTGTTTCGGGAGGGGCTTTGCTAACTTTCGGGGGGGGGGGCTTTGCCTGGAAATGTGAAAATTCTGCAAGATTTCATTTACTTTACTATACTAAGTAAGATTTCGTGGGGGGCTTACGCCCGGAAGCCATCCCCCTAAAGACGCCACTGCACCTGGTATAATGGCATTATGGTATGTTCTTAGAATTATAACAAGACAACAGCACATTGCCCAAAGTTTGGACACTGACTACTAGTAAACTGATATAAAAGAACCTCAAAAGGGTAAAGGCAAGTTATTAAAAAGTGCTAGAGTTTCGGAGAGAGAAAGCTCTCAGGCCCTCACGCTGGATACGTCCCTGATTCAGTGCAGTGCAGTTATTTGTTATAAAACATTATTATTAGATGCGTAATATGTAAAATTATCATAAGTTTTACTTTTAATAGGTCTTTTCTTAACACATCCATATTATCCAGCGTTCTGCCTGCCTGTTTATGTCGGATAAGCGAAACTCTACTGTATTTCCAAAGCTAGCATATACATGAACTAGAATTGTATCGTCCTAGAACAGACAATAGTCTAAAATGCTTATATTAAAAGGCTGAATAAAAAAAGCATAAGTACTGATTTGGAAGCGTGAGAACAAATTAAAAACAATTCAATATATTTCCTAGGTATCAGATTATCATCTTATTATGTCGATGTGTATTCTTTTTTAAACATAGTTTTAAAAGTTATACCATTCGCAATATTCCTGAGGAAATCGAAAGAAAAACTCCTTGTGCCTCTTATGGCAAAGAGGCTTAAGTGCATGGTCCGAAACCGATTCCCACGTTAAGGTATAGATAAAGTTCCCGTACTTCAAAAATGCAAATCCGGGACGCTACTAAATTACGAGAATCTTTGAAATGCTTAAAACTGAAAGAAGTGTTGAATACTAATCTACTTTCCTCCATTAGATAGAGTTGTTCAAGTATTACGTTATCACATTTTTATTCATTTCACTAGAACTTCCAAGGACGCCAATTTCTCTTTAAATTTGGAGGGGGGGGGGGGCATTCAAACTCAGAAGATATATATATGAGGATTTTAAGACAAATTACACTCAAATAATGCCAAATATTGTATATTCATAAATACAAAGGAGGCCTACATGAGCTTTGAGCGGGCTCGGCCTCGCAGGATCGGCGCCCTTGCCTTCTTCCTAGTTAAGCAAACGTAAGCAGATGATTTACTCCCTCCCCCTGGTAAGCAAAATTGTTTTTTTTCCCTCAAGATCTGTTGTGTTTCGTGAAATAACAGCAGGAATTTTCTGATTACTTAACCATCTAAATGAATGTTTTCACTTAGAGCCATCCCATCGATTCGCGTTGCCTAGGACTAAAATAAATAAAGGGTCAATAATGAAGATGAGGCTTCCATATCAAACATGAAGAGACATGTGGATCGGAGATCTTTCTTTGCTCCAACTTTGATTTTTTTCAAATCCATG
The DNA here is from genome assembly GCF_964235325.1 of Thermobia domestica. Taxonomy (NCBI): domain Eukaryota; kingdom Metazoa; phylum Arthropoda; class Insecta; order Zygentoma; family Lepismatidae; genus Thermobia; species Thermobia domestica. The sequence continues at coordinate 208,701,500 of NC_137462.1, read as the reverse complement.
ATGGGAAATTATATTATGAGTACAATTTTCGAAATTAATAGTATACAATCGTAAAAATATCTTACAAAACGATGGTTTATTGCAAAATACTTTGACTCAAAGAATAAATTACAAGTAATAAACTTGTTACTTTTCCTGAAGAGTCTAAGTCGTGAATGAGACGGAAGCTGTCGAGCGTAGTGCTTGGAACGATTGCCTCACTTGTTCTACCTTCCCGTGGCGCAGCCTTGATTCGACTTGATCCTAAACGGATTGTTCAGAAGTCGAAGTCGGAAGATGTTTCCCATTTTTCCAAAACACTCTTGGTCGATTACAATCTGCCTCACTCGTGAGGGGACAATCCCATGCCGTAAGCGTCGGTGGACCACCGATAGGCGACTAGTGAGATGTCCCCAAACATTGGCGGTCCCGCAGCCAAAAATTAGTCCCACTTCCGTTTTGAAAATTATACCACCACCGGCAGAGAAGCGACGGAACGCCAACGAACCACAAAATTATTCCCCTAAAACACGTTAAATCGCCTATATGCGTAATTTCTTTGCATCAAGATGAATCTAAAAACATTTTTTAAAAAAATAAAACGAAAGTGCCCTGAGCTGGGCGTGAACCATCAATCTTAGGGTTACTAATTGCGTGTTCTTCCGAATTCGTCACGGAGGCGATTATGAAGACACAGCTTGTAGAGTGATAAATCGTTGAAGTCTTTTTAATATTTCTAATCAGAGTGCTTCTTTAACCGTGTATATTTGAAGACAACTGTTCGGAATCAAATCAAATGCACTCGTCATGTAATTTTATAACAAAATGACAAGCGTCTATTTACTTTTTTCATAGTTCTCCCATATTCACTTGCTAGTGATCGGCGATAGTTGCCAACTAAATTCATACAATTATACGCACCCACCTCAAGATTTTTCACTTCATGATGTAAAGGCAGGAGTTACTCTTGACCCCCGGAGCTCAAATATTGTCCTTATAATAACAATTCGTCAGGGAAAAATAATATATAATAATAACCGCATGCACATGACTGGCGATAGTTCATGTTGGTCCCTTTACGATTCTCCGTGACAAATCAAACGAGCGCGGACCAAAATGAAGTCCTCGTTCTTACGTTGTGGTAACTTCAATACCCCCGATTCTAGATATCTGCTTCGACTCGACGAATCCCTGCCACTAGTGGCACGTTAGCGGCAATCCTTCGACGCGTCGCTATATCGACAATCGCCATTTACCGGCAAGTGAGCCACTAGGAGTTGGCGACGTTTACGCCATGGGGAAGCTAATAAATAAACAAAATAATAATAATAATAATAATAATAATAATAATAATAATAATAATAATAATAACTATTATTATTATTATTATTATTATTATTATTATTATTATTATTATTATTATTATTATTATTATTATTATTTTATTGACTTAGGTTTTCCTGAATATTAGCAATATTTCACAAAAAGCTGGTATTTTTAAACAAATGTGTTCGATATCAAGTTTTCATAAAAGTAGTCACTCTCTCCTATAAATAATTTCAGAGGGGCCGCGGTGGCTCAGTGATAAAGCGTTCACCTTTGGTGCATGGGATCCTTGGTTCGACCCCAGCTCGCACCAAATGAATTTTGTGGTGGAGAAACACCATGTGCATGGGTTTTCTCGGGGTTCTTCCGTTTTCTCCCACTTTTTTCATTCCACCATTGCATTCATTTCTCATCATCACCGTGTCCTTTAGCCTAGCCGGTATAACCATGGGTCGTAAAACTTAAAGATTTGATTTCAAATAATTCCAACCCAAACAGTTGCAGGAAGTATGTCATTTCGAATAAAACAAACCACTCTATAAAATTCTGAGTATTATTATTTTTTATATATACAATTCTAGCGGACTTTATTTCTAAATCGAAGGGTAAGAAGACTAAATTCACTCTCTTATTATTATAAATCCATTTCAATTGAAGCAGTTAAAATAGTTGGGAAAAATTAGAAAGCCATACCCTATATTCCAGTGTGCCACAACCGGATAACGTGGCACACTGACGTGCCCAGCAAAATGAACAGTGTGACGCAAACTTTTACCTATTATTTACAAGAATATTTGTCGAGTTTATTTTATTTATTATTATGAACGATTTTTCCACGGGTCAGCTCTCTGTATACAATTAAACAAACAAGTATCACATTGAGGGAATGAGTGTAATTATTTACTTTAATAGTAATAGAAATGTATATATATATTTTTTGTATTTTCTACCGGGAATAACTGCATCCGGTCTAGAAAGCTGGGACTAACAACAAAGGAACCCGATGTGCTAAACACACACCACCTACGCACTTCAATACACCAACGAAGGTGCAGACTATTCATGAATTAAAGTCTCTCACCCAATGTATTCTCCTAACATGTCTCCCAGCGATTACAACATTTTTTGGTATCTCAATCACTTCCTAGTAGGATAGGTTTACCTAGAGACCACTGATTAACCTGGTAGAAAAAAATATTGGATGTTTCACTTTCTTACCTTTGGAGTTGACAGTCATCGGTTGGACAATCTCACACGCAAATATCTAATATTAACAACGTTTCTTCTATAATTTCGTAATATTGTATTATTTCTTTGTATTATTTATTAGGTTGGTTAGGCTTGTTTCAACACTTTTCTCTTTGCACCTACTTATTACCTATACCTTAACGTTGGATAAAAATACATTAGCCCTCACCGGGAATCAAATCCAGAACCAAGGGACTTGAACCATTTGGCAACTACAAGGCACATTTAAATAGAAGTTTCGATTTTGTTAGGAAAATTGTGATTAGGTGTAACATTTAAAAATATATTTAAGAATGGGTACGGATGAAACGCACTGAATTTTCTCGCTCGAATTTCTTAAACTGACTCGTGTTAGGCTGCAGCTATTACTGAAACATTTATTTGGGAAATGCGAAAATAATGTGTTTTGGAAAACTTTGTTTGAAGCAACTTATGTCCAAAAGTAAAGTACCCATTGGTCATATTTCTGTTAGAAATAACTTATGCCATATATTAGAATTATTAAGGAAATAATTGCATGTGAACTATGAGCAAAAGCGTCTGAGTACTTTCTGAGAAATCGTCAAAAAAGTCATCCCCAAGAATAAAATATCCCTTGTGTATCTTTTCAGGACAAACGAGTTATGCTATTTATGAAATACGAACAAAATTGCCTGAGTCGTTCTCCACAAAATCGTAGGGTAAATCTTACTCCGAAAAGTATTATACCACTTCTAGCTTTTTAGGATGATGGAATTATGCCGTATCGTTAGGTTATTTATGTGACATTTATTTATGAAACATGAACAAAATTGGGTCAGGCGCTAATGGGAAAATCGTCGAAGAGTAGGCTAAACTACCCTTCTGAATGTTTACAGGACGAACGAGTTGTGTCATATTGTTAGGTTATTAATGATACATTTATTTATAAAATGTGATTGAGAAAATTGTTCGAAAAAACGCATCCCATACAGTAAATTACACCTTACGTATTTTTTCAGAGCAATGATTCAAACTATATTTGTAAAAAAAAAAAAAAAAAAAAAAAAAAAAAAAAAAAGCAAAATCTTTACAGCTATTTTTGAAACAATTTAATTATTTTAAATTTTCATCCTTCAGGAAACTACCCTTATTTTTATGTGTCGGAGAATATAGAATTCGAAACGATAAAGTGTTATAAAAACTTCATGTCTAGACTTAGGTCCAGATACGTCGAACAGTATGGCCTCTATTTGAATGCATGTAAAAGCGTGACGAACCAACAAACGAACAGATGGACAGACATCAAAATAACTTTTTCGATATGTGGGGGCGTGAAACTTGAATTCATTGAAATCTCGAATTCGATTTTTATCACTATTACTACAATTTCTTCTTTCGTCGCTTGAACGTGAAAAAGAATAGGAATACAACGACACGTAAGGTGATAATTTGTAATTCCCAAAATTTAATGAGTTACGTTTAATGTGTTGCCATGCTAGAAAAAAAAGCTTATGCCTGTTTGTTATATCATTTTAATATCAGTTTTTCACGCTACTATATAATGTAGAAATATGGTATGATTATCGTTCATATTCATTCTATATTTGGAAATATTCGTGTTCCGTATACATAGATCTGTATAATTTAGTTACGTTCAACGAAAGCATTCTTGCACTTGTGGATATGAAAAAAAAAAGAGAGAGAGAGAGAAAGTCAATACTCTAAAAAGCAAAAAACAAGCACACACACACACACACATAAACGATCATTTAACATCAGGTCGATGTAACAAGGGGTAAGACGGCAGACTGTCAAGGTCGCGTATGTTCTTCCTGACACACAAACCCGAAGTGAGTTGTCTGCTGTTCAAGAACGGGAAGTAACATGCAAGACTATAAACTGAAAACAATAACTGTTTCCAATAGTACACGTATTCTAATACTGAATAAATACGTCGATTAAAGGATACTACCAATAAATTATTTCCTTATTATATTGTTTCGGTTCTTATTAACATCAAAATTAAACACTTCCTATAATGTTTTGTAAAAAAAAAAAAAAAAAAAAAAAAAAAAAAAAGGATGGGATGGGATTCGATGTGGTGTCAAAATAATAAAATAACTACGACTCCGCCACTCTATCCACCTAACCACGGAGGCTACGTTGTGTTGGCTCCTTTTTTTAAAGAAATTATCTTCATAACCATGGTGCGTATCGCTTCGAACCTTAAGATAAGAGTTTTTCTGTTTAATTCTATATTTTCGTACGACATCTTAGTTACAGAAGCTAATTTATATTTGGCAGGCAATCTACACACTAGGTTTTAACTAATAAATGCAACATTTTAGTCCACTATCCATTTCTTGATCCAACTTCTCGATTCCCCTACTGAATTCCCTCCGCAATTGTGATCTGCTACTGAAAAAATCCCTAGAAATCATCGTTGCCAGTATACACAAAACCGAGCATAATTTTGTTTTTTGCTTATATTTTTATTATTTTATTATATTTTTTGGAAATATCTCCTTAGATGAATTGCTTTCTATTATCTCCACATACTAATAACTGAATTTTACCCATAAACGTAAGGAAAATGGAATAAATGCGAAAAATCTTGAGTTACAGTATACGCGCAATTTTTTTTGCGCATGGGAGTACATTCAGACGGGATTTACCTTTCCGGCTTGTACATTCAGACGGGGTTTACCTTTCCGGTTCACGTACTCATCTCCATTGAATTTTGGTGTCAATATTTCTACATGGGTACAGTCAACTACACCAATTACTGTGGGAAACCTAAATTTGCTTTGCCATAACTGTTTAGCCTGCATTGGCCCGTATTCATAAAAAGGATAAGCTTATACGTTTAAACTATGAAGGAAATTCTTCAATGTGTATTCATAAAGATTCAAGTACAAGCTTTTACTTTTAGAGTATTAGCATTTCCTATTAGATTGATCCTCGTACTTCACATCGAAGTGAAAGGGTATTCATAACGTTTACCTTTTACTTTAATTAAAAAGCATATCCTTCAAAAATTATGAGTGTGGTCAGTAGCAAACTCACCCTTGCAGTTAAATGTTTTGGAGTGTGATGGCGTATGTTGATCATCTAAGGAATGTTAAACGATACAAACCCCAGTTACCTGCACTTGTTCGTGATTTTAAACAACTATACCGTTTTGAAGAAGACGAATTACTGTGGGTTACAGATAGATTTATTGGCGCAAGTCTAGAAACTCTGGGAGGTGTCCTCCGTACATAAAATGAAAATATGTCTACATTATCCCGGCTATCAATAAGGAATCGAAGAGGTGCTTAGGTTAGTCAGGTTACGGATCTTGGACTGTAAATATAGAGGTTGACAAAATCGTTGCGCAAACACATGAATGGATAAAGTTCCTTCTACCAACAGTGAAATAATGCGGACTAAACAATTATGGCAAAGCAAATTTAGGTTTCCACAGCAATTGGTGTAGTTGACTGTAACCATGTAGGAATACTGAAACCAAAATCCTATGGAGATGAGTACATTAACCAGAAAAATAAACCTACTCTAAATGTACAAGTAACTTGTGACGCCAGAGAAATGTTCAGGACTGTTGATGTTAGCTGGCCTGGATCTGTGCATGATTCGAGAATATGGAAAGATTTACAAGTTAGATTACTATTAAGAAACAAAGCGAATGTTGTACTAGTTGGTGATAATGGGTATGGGATAGAACCATGCCTCATGACTACGTTTACAAATCCTGCTCTCTGTGCTGAACTGAAATATAACAAACTTTTGAAAAAGGAGAGAGTAATAATCGGACGATGTTTTGGCCAAGCGAAACGTCGATTTCCGATCTTATAGTACGTTTGCCGTGCAAAGTTGGAAAATGTTTCAAAAATAATTATTGCGTGTTTTGTGCTCCATACTATTGCAAAACCTTTAGGCGATCCGGATTTCGAACAAGATGAGGAAGTATCAGAAGATGATAATGATCATTATCAACTCGATGATCATGATGTACTTGCTCTTCGTCGTCAAGACAGGAAATAAGAAGGACTTGAGTGTTATTGTAAACAGCATGTAATGATTACTGTCGTATAACTAATCACACGTGCACAATGAAGTTTAACTTTACAAGCAGTAAATTTATTAACAAGCAAATTATACATCTTACACTATAACTTCACAAGCAATTTATTTGCATCAGTTATTATAGTTTGTAAGGAAGATTCCTTATGTTTTCGTGGTATTTTTTAAATAAGCAAGCTATTTGTGTATTGAGATGCTCAATTGTTTTGACATCTTTACTTTAAACAATGAAGGATGTCCTTGCAAGTATAAGGTAATCATTGTGAATACGGAATATAGGATATGCTTATACCTCTACCTTATACCCTAAAACAGAACCTTTTACTTCAACCTTATACTTTGAAGGATGTCTTTCAACTTTATGAATACAGCCTATTATTTCACTGTTGGTATAAAGGAACTTTATCCATTCATGTGCTTGCGCAATGATGTCAACCATTGCACTTACAGTCCGAGATACCGTAGCCTGACTAACATTACGATCTTCTCCGATTCCTTTTTGATAGCCGGGATCAGCGAGATAGCGTAAACATATTTTTATTTTATGTACGAAGGACAGAGCATCTTCCCGAGTTTCTGGATTTGCACCAATAAATCTATCTGTAAGCCACAGTAAGTTGTCTTCTTCAAAACGGTATAGTTGTTTAAAATCACGAACAAGTGTAAGTAACCAGGGTTTGTTATGTTTAACATCCCTAGGTGAACAATATCCGCCATCACACTCCAAAACATTTAACTGTAACGGTGAGTTTGCTACTGACTACACACAATTTTTAAAGGATATGCTTTTTTAATTAAAGTGAAATGTAAAGGTTATGATACCCTTTTACTTCGATGTGAAGTACAAGGATCAATCCAATAGGATATGCTTATACTCTAAAGTAAAAGGTTGTACTTAAATCTTTATGAATACAGATGGAAGGATTTCCTTCATAGTTTACACGTATAAGCTTATCCTTCTTTTTATGAATATGGGCTAATATCCTTAGACCTTTAGCAGATTAGATTGAATTTCCAACTGCTAATCAATGTTATAAATCTCGGACTCGTACCGTCGTGAGAATTCCAATTATTAAGAACTAGAATAGTAATACCGTGCAGTTTTTTTTTTTTTTTTTTTTTTTTTTTTTTAACAGGGGTTTTCATCACCTTAACTTCGCCAATTTCAATACTTAGGAGTAATAAAATATCCAATCTTCCAAGAAAGAAAAAAAAACGCCTTGTTCATGAGCACCTATATTGTTACTTTTACGGATATCATTACTTTTACATATATACTTTTCGGAAATTAGATAACTAATGAAAACACGGGACTTTAGTAGTGCTCTGCTATCTGCCCTCCTGTTGCAGAGGGAAAAGACTTCATAAATGACAACATTGGCCCAGAAATATTATTTCGTTACATCATTTTTTTTTTTTTCACTGAAATGACGAAATAAACGTAGTATTCGGGTTACAAATAAAAAAAATTGGTAAACAAACTTGATCGGGGGTTCATTTGGCTACACCAAACTACCACTTGTGTGAATTTATTTTATTTTATTTTACTTAGGGTTGGGATTAGGAGTAAGATTTCTGGGCTTTCGTCCATCACGTGTAAGGGATGATGTCCCTTGGTAATCACACTGCCCGGGGAATTGGAAAGAAAGGTGGCGGGCTGGGACCATCCCGGCATTTGCCTGGTGTGAATAAGGAAAACCTCACTCAAAACGGCTGGCTGAAAAAGCCGTTAAACCTTTTCGATCCAGTGTCCCCACCAAGAATCGAATCCGCGATAGCTCGCATCAAAGGCGAGAACGTTAGCGACTGCTATGTGGAGCCACTTATTTTTCTCTCTTCATAAAAATACTAGCGTAAATTATCCGCTTCGGTGGGTTAAAAAATTTAAATCGATAGAAACAAAGAAAATACAATGAAAGAACAGAAAATATAAGTAATGTACGAAAATTAAAAAAAAAAAAAATAAATAAATATTACTATTCTGGGCTGCATTTGGATTTAAATGTCATCGGAAATGTTACTGTTCATCTCAGCGACATCGAAAACTATGGATTCGATATTAATATTGGTCATTGTCGATCATTTTTATACATCTCCATCCCTCTCCTGGGACGGTATTTTATCATTTCACTTTGACGGTGCAATTTAGGGGAGGGGGAAATATATATATATATATATATATATATATATATATATATATATATATATATATATATATATATATATATATATATATATATATATATATGAGATCGTTCAGATGGTTCAAGAGTTATTGTCACAAACATACTCACTTTCATTTTTGTTTATATAGATAGATGGGGTCACTTCGTTTCTTGATGGTATTAGCACTTAATAAAAACCTCCATCTAGACACATTCAAAACCAAGTATCATCTTAGGCAATTTGTAGAATGACAAGGGCAAAGTTACTACAAGGAAAAAATTTATTTGCCTCTACTTGCTTATACTTGCTTTTCATCATGATATGTACGTATTTGTTTTATACAAAAATAGTTTATAATTATTACATCACCATGTAAAACAGTGAAATAATTAAACAATTTCCATTCCCATTGCTTCCGAAAATACTACACAAAAGTTATAGATTGCGGTGCAAATTTAATTTGTTTCGCGAATTGGTACTTAAGAACCACAATAGGTAAATAAAATAAAAACGCTGATTATACTGTATAACAAAAGTTACCCTAAAACATGATCTTACACATAGAAACGAATTTTTCACCACGTACCCTTCAGTAATGTTAATCAAAAGTAATAGGGCAGTATTCATTGCGTTATGAGTAATTTTTACGAAAGTTATGGTTAATATAATTTCACAAGATAGGTGAATTTACCTTCCACCATTAACTAATTTTACACTGTTTAGTAAACATCGAAAAATTGACCAAATTTCCATGGATTCTTTTTATTATTATTATTTATTTAGGGAGTGGGCGACTAAATTCACTTAGTTATTGATCGATTTCAACTTGAAACAAAGGGGATAATTGGAAAGCTCCAGAAAAAAAAAAAAAAAAAACGCTATATTGCACCAAAATGGTATGCTTTTTTTCGAAAGTAATCTTGCAACACATTTTTACTTTCAAGCGACTGGAGAGAAAAAAGTATGGTTATCGTAAAAAAAATCGAATTCGAGATTTCAAACCACCCTGGAACGAGAAAAGTTAATGTCCGGACGATTTCCAAAATCGCATGCCCTATTCGTCTAGCACTCACTATCTTCCCGGGCACAAACCCAGGTAATTCCCTCGAGTTGCAATCGCTGCAGTACACGACGCTTCACTGCACTGACAGAAGTTCAACTGACAGCACTGAAACTGCTTCGCACCGTTCGACAGTTTTCCGTGATGTTCCAGCGACATCAAGTTCCCTACCGTTATCCCGTGACTTTAGGCACTTCATTATATAATTGTATCAAAATCGAATAAATTTACTGAAATTATCATGAAACTTTTATAATAAAAATTGAGATTAAATTCACCCTTCCTTCCTAAGCACATTTCATCCTCAAGCAGTGAGAACAATCGGGAAGGCTCGAAGAAAATATACGTCATATTGCACCAGAATCGAATCTTGATGAAATTAACCGGGAAAATATTTTATCATAGAACTTAACCTCTTTTACCTTCTTATCCTTGACCGATTTCAACTTATGCAATAGGGATGATTGTGAAGCTCTACAAAAAATATATACTATATTGTATCATATTGAATAATTTTTGCGTACGTTGTATTAAAAATTGTTTTATTACATTTTGTATACATGCAAATTTGCAACATGAGGTTTCTTTAAGGTGTTTCTATGTCGATTCAGTTGAACAGATGTCACTTTCGCCTCAGTTGACTGTGCAGAGCTTCGACTGAATCGCTTATTAATCGAACGCAACGAATCTACTGACAACTGAATTGGAAGAGATTCTAATTTCTGAAGTCTATTCCATTTGATCGACCGACACAGTTGACTAGATCATCTAGTGAAAACACCTGTCACCTAGTAAGTTCGGCAGAAGATAGCAACGTAGAGCACGAATTCTAATACAAGTGTTTCAATGTATCGCCCGTTTCGTAATCAATTATATATATTATTTCTAAAATTGTAAGAGAAACATTAGCATCTATTGAATAGAAAGAACGCTTTTTACCAGAACATTGCAGCTAGAGAAGGATCATTAGATGCGAAGATAAAGCAAATTAACTCAAAAATGACAAACCGAACTACAGATTAAAATTAATTTATATATATATAGATATATATACACACGAAGGTTAAGTCATAAGTCATGGAAACTATTTTTTTTTTTTTCTTTCTTTCGAATGGGCATACCAGGACAGATTGAAAATATACATTGGAAAGCTTACAGCATAGGCCGTTGAAGGCTGAACGAAGGAGGCCTTCCTGGGGAACAAGCAAAACACAGGCAACCGGAACACATTGATTTATAATTATCTAAACAACGGTTACACAAAACTACTTACACAGACTGTGTCGTACACAGTACAGGTTTCGCAAATGACCTTGGATGTTTAGCAATCTTCGAAGTAGTCTTCAAGTTCATCGACGGCCCTTTGCCAGGATGAGGAAGGTGTTGAATACCATGTGCTTTATGTGAAGCTTTAACGTGAGCCACCTCACGTCGAAATGCTGTCACAATGTCAGGTTTGTTAGCAAAACGCTTCCCACGCAAGAGCTGTTTCACTTTGGGGATCAGATCATAATCGCATGGACTAAGACCAGGAGAATATGGCAGGTGTGGAAGAACTTGTCCAGCACCTATCATCGCGTAAGCATTATACCAGCACCACCCGTACATCCTTGTCCACGGACACTCGACGCCCACTGCGCGGTAGATTGGCGGGAGAGAGACTGCCTCGTTTGAAAGCCGCTATCCCTTAACATTATTGTAATTACAACTACCAAATACTATCGCTGTAATGTTATAAAGTGTGCAAAAGAAAGCAACGATCATTTTAAACATTCCCTACAAATTCGTAATTTTAAGGAATATTGTAACCTCTACCAATGTTTATCCTCTCCGGAACGGTTTGAGATATCAAATTGTTGTAAACAGTATTATGCTTCTGTTGTCTGTTGGAAATCATCTATCCCCTTAGATATGACACTTATCGTAGGAGTTTTTCGAAACAAAGCCTTTTTTTTTTTTTTTTTTTTTAATGTTCAATTTCTTGTAACTTTGTTCCTATTTATCCGAAATGCATCATATCATAACCATAGTAACAGACGCTAAGTTACTTTAAATATGCACCGCCTCCCAGTTGCTTATTACTGTTGTAGAGCACTGCGCAGAAGTGTGGATATTTTTAATATTGTAGCATCTTTAGTTACCATACTAAAAAAATGGTTGGTATTTTAATATTTCGTTTTACATGTAGATTTGAAATATGTAATAACCTGACGTAATGCCATTTGACAAAAAATAAATAAAATTTTATATTGAGTTGGCAACAATGTTAATCTGGTGATATTGTCAATTGTCAAACTTTTTCCTCTTCTGATATTTGGTTGGTACAAAATTCCAGCTATTTCTGTCAATTAGTTTAGAAGTTACAAGGAGGGGTCACTTTAAGTGGTTCACCCATATATTATATATATATTACAGAGAAATCATGTTAATATTTCTGGCGTGGACCAACGGTATTCCAGAAACTGGTTATAGACACAGATTGAAATATTTCAGTTTAACATCCAACGAGTATGCCCTTTAGTCTAAGGCATACTATGATTAAGGCAAGTGAATGATAATGGAAGAATTCGTGGAATGATAACGTGGGAGGAAACGGGAGCACCCAAGAAAACCCACGGACACGTCCACCACACTTACTTGGCCGGGGATCGAACCAAGGACTCCACGCACCAGAAGTAGGCGCTTTATCACTGAATATGTGCTCCCCAGACATAGATAGGAGATGGGCACATCATGTTGGTATGATTGTCATGTTCTGTGTATATTTGAAAACTTAGTGACCTTTTTGTGAAATGTTGGTTGTACGAATTTTAGTAATATGTTAATGAGATATTAAATTGTAGGAGATATTTTTATTTGTAAACTAAATAAAGCGTGGGTTGAGCGAATCATTTCTCTATATTTATTTGTAATTGTGCATACGATGTTTAGCATGCATCAAGATTGTGGGTACTTTCTGTACTTGGATTCATAGTTATCTTTTTGGATTAAGCTGATGTCACATGTCTCTTGAGATCACATGTAATTACATCGTATAGGCCCCAACAAGGGTTATATTATTCCCAAGTTAAGCGGCAATATCGCTCTCAACAAGGGTTATAATTAACATATTTCCTTAATTATCTTTATCCCTAAGTTACACAGTCATCATACGTATTCTGCCACTATTAGCAAGTCGCTTGCTGCAACTAAGAAGCTTCCATGCTCCACGATCTTCCGCTAATCTATTCGTCTTCACGCACGATTTCTCTGTTTTGATACTGTCCAATTGTAGTCTCCTTCGCCTCCTCCCTCTCTTTCCTGCTACTTACGCTCTAGCACGTCCCTCATGATATACTTCCTTCTTACTTAATATCCCAACCAGGTTCTTTTCCTCGATTGTTCTTTTTTCCTATACCATTTCTAGTACCCTCTCATTCGTTTTCCGCTAGACCCAGCTAATTTTTTGCATTCTTCTCACCCTCATTTCGAAAGCTTCCAGGCAGTTTTCATCAATTTTGCGTAATGTTCATGTCTCCGACCCATACAGCACGATACTCGACACGAAGCATTTTATAGGTCTTTTTCTCAACCACACTCTATTCAAGGTCTCACAAAATAGTATTTCTTCCTCCTAAACGCTTCTTTCGCCATTCCTATCCTTGCTTTTATTTCCAGTTCACACTTCATGTCATTACTAATAATACTACCCAGGTATCGAAAACTAGTCACCTGTTCTATTTTCTCTCCTCCTACTTCTACATTTGACACTGACTCCCTCGTTCCAATCGCCATGGCTTTTGTCTTTCTAACATTTATTTTCATCCAATATTTTTCACAGCCCTTCCTCACTTTTTCTAACATCTTATTGATTTTCTCTTCAGATTCTGCAACAAACGCCATATCATCTGCAAACCATATACAGTAACATAAAATCGTGAAGTTGCTGAAATAAATAATTATCCTATAACGTGGCATCTTGCTAATATTGGTCTCCTCTTGGACATCTTTGATGAACAAATAAATTACCGGTAGATTTCGAATTGACTAGAGAAAAACAAGTCAATAAGCAACATTCAATCTTGGTAGAATTACTTGAACAGGAACTAATGATCGGACTCGGCCACATAAATCGGATAAATTTTACGAGTATCGAGGATACTGACAGATATAAATGCCGACTGAATTGAATGGTTGAAATCATAATGTGGCAGCTCAGATATAATTTTATAATTAACTGTTTTGATTAAAAAAAAAAAAAAAAAAAAAAACTGACTATTCATTTCCTTTTGAAGAGCTTTGTATTCTTATCAATACTTGGAATTCAATCCAAGAAATGTAAGTCCTGTTTGGATGGCCACTTGAAATCTTTTAAGATCATCTATGTACAATAGAGAATGTCTTTTTGAAAAAGAAGGTTTATTTAATTTAAAAAAAAAAAAAGAAGTGGGTTTTTATAAACTTTAGAAATTTGGTTTCTTCGTAATAATTGAAGAACAGCCTGTTAAAATTCACTATACTGAAAAAAAATGGAGATGAAGCAGATTTTGAGTATTTACTTAAATTATAGGGCATATAAAATATACATAGCTGGTGCTGATTGATAAATGATACCCTAAAACAACTTTTAGGACCAACCATTTCATATCGGCTAGGACAAGACAAAGGTTTACATATTTTTCATTGACGCACATTTCACTGTCAAGTTCCAAAAATCTTTCGGCACCGAAGGTCCCTGTTCAATTCCTGATGTAAGTTCATTTGGTTTAGACCCCACTTTACGCTATAGGTCCATGTCCCATATAGCCTCCGTGCTGAGAAGAGAAGGTGAACTTAACTTAACTGGACATCTTCCTTTCAAAAGCTGTATACCCTTATTCATAGATAGGCGTATATTCTTCGCCACTTCAAATATATCATTCTATGAATCAAAACATGTTATCTACAGATGCGAAAAAAAAAAAAAAAAAAAAAAAAAAACTTTTAAAATCAATGTGATATTCAAGCCTTTAAACTCAACTGCATGTTATGCTGTTTCATTTAATTTCAAAGTTAATTTCTAAACATACTTTAAATGATGTTCATTACAAATAATTTTTCTTCAATCAGAAATTATTAACGATGCACACATTTTATCAAAAAAATTTACTTTTTCGTAAGTTACTTCGAAAAATAGTCAAGTTCCACTTAAGGAAAAACTATTTTCTTCAAGACATATTAACTTATAACTTACAC